>NC_022011.1:30261316-30306506 GCF_000317375.1 Microtus ochrogaster | reverse complement strand
CTTTGGAGCCTGTCCTGGAACTAGCTCTGTAGACCAGGCTGGTCTCGAACTCACAGAGATCCTCCTGCCTCTGCCTCCCGAGTGCTGGGATTAAAGGCTTGCACCATCATCGCCCGGCTTAATTTTTGATTTCTCAAGACAAGGTTTCTTTGTAGCTTTGAAGCCTGTCCTGGAACTAGCTCTTGTAGACCAGGCTGACCTCAAACTCACAGAGATCCACCTGCCTCTGACTCTCAAGTCCTGGGATTAAAGGTGTGCGCCACCACTGCCTGGCAATATTCACCTCTGGGAACCCCCACGACCTGCTGTCTGTCTGCTGACACCTTGCCCTCCAGATCCCAGCATGCCTCTGTGCTACGGCTCCAGCATGCTCCTGGCCCTTCTCTCTCTCTCTCATTTACTTGATTTCTGTTTATGGTTAAAAGGCTGTTTAACAGCATCCTCCTGATAGCATGACAGGGAGTTTCGAGAGGGAAGTGACGGGCTGGAGAGATGGCTCAGCGGCTGAGAGTGTGTACTGTGCCTGCAGAGGGAAGTTCGGCTCCCAGCATGCACACTGGACTGCACACAGGGCTCCAGAGGGTCAGACATCCTCTTTAGGACTCTAGAGGCTCCTGTACCTGTGCCTTCTCCCCTGCCCCCAATACATACAAGTTAAAAAAAAAATAAGTAAAATCTTTTAAAGGGAAGTGAGACCGTCCACTAGTTTGACAGCTGTTTTCCTCACTAGCATGTCTGAGGGCCGGTGACAGTAGTGACCCACGTGACTCCTGTGTGCTCTGTGCTAAACTTTGTGTTGTAATCTCTGTCCCAGGGAGGGCTTTTCTTGTCCTGTTTGGGAAGGAACAGGCTGACTGGTTATCCCAGTTGCTCAGGATCACTCTGTGTACAGGTGAAATCGCTCTGTGGGCAGCTGAGTACTCCCTGTCCTGGTCAGCCTCCTGCTCCCCACATCACCTACAGTGAGATGGTCACATGCCGGCTTACAACAGCCTTGTGGGCCATGGCCCAGTGCCTGGCCCTATCTCCTGTCTGTGAGTGGGGCCGGGACTGTTTTCCTCACCTCTGACGTAGTCAACCTCGAGTGGCCAGACTCTCGGTGCATTTCCGCACAGTTTCCTCTAGCTCCATGGGGATCCAGTGGTCCTCCCTTGCCTGTGGCGACTGAGGCCCATGGCACATGCCAGTGTCCTTTCCTCCAAATAATCCCTGGAGCAGTGTTGCCTACTATGAGAGCCTGGGGCCTTTGGCTTCCCAGTCTCATCAACTTACCCAAGCCGTGGCAGCAGGTATCACAGGGTAGGAGTGGGCAAATCCTTGCTCTGTGTGTGTGTGTATGAATGTGCTTGTGTGTACATATTCTTGTTTAAGGTTGTGTGTGTACTGTGGCAAGTGTGTGGAGGTCAGAGGACAAGCTCGGATGTTGGTCTGCACCTTCTACCTTGTTTGAAGCAAGGTCTGTCTTGTTTGCCACTGTTTGTGTACTGCAGGCTGGCTGGTTTATGAGCTTCTGAGGATCCTCCTGTCTCTGTCTCTCTCCTCACCATGGAGTGCTGGGATTACAGACACACAACGCAGTTTGCACGGATTCCAGGGATATGAACTCAGGTTGTCAGGCGTGGGTGACAAGCACTTTTACCCACTGAGCCATCTCCCCCAGCCCAGGTAGCCTGATTTCTAAGGAGAATATGGTAAAGTGTGTAGCATGGCTCAGGATACATGGTCCTTATCGAGAGCCAACGTTCTGCTCCAACAGCCCTGTCCTCCAGCCCTAGCCGCTCCCGTGTGTCCTGTCGGCAGTTTCCCTGGCTCTGCCGTCCTGGGTGGGTCCCCAAGGATGTCTTTCCACACATCTCGCTCTCATCCAGGGCTGCTGTACTCTGCTCCTCCTCCCTCAGTAGCTACTCACCTGTCCTCTCCCCCGGACATCTGGTCACTTCACTGCCCTTGGCATTCACTTGACAGATGCCGTCTGTAAGGCCTGCTCTGGCCCAGGCTGTCTTAGGCTTTGGGGTCCCACTGTCACTCCCAGTTTCTGGTGCACCTGATCACTGAGTACCCCGAGTGTTCCCCACCTGAAGTGTTACCAGCATCCGATAGAACCCACAGCTCTGTAGTGATGCTCAACAGCTGGAGATTTCCAAACAACCATGCCAAAACAAGTGAAGGGGACCCCGTGCTGCCTTGCAGCTCACGTGCATCGCTGTCATCTTGCTCAGGTGTGTGAGACTCATTCCAGCTACTGTTCCTTTTTGTGGTTTTTAGACAAGGTCTTACCATGTAGCCCAGGAAGGCCTGGAACTCCAAACCCTATCTCACTCTTCACAGATGCAATAGCACTGTTCTGTTTATGTCATGAAGTGTCTGTGGGGAGAGGACTTTGTCTTTCTCAGGTGCACATGTCCGCCCTTCCTTGCTGGAGAAGAAGGTATGAGTGTAAACTCAGGCAGCCTCTAGCCTCTAGGTCCTGCCCACGTGTCTGAGGAATTGGTGCCCCACAGCCCATATGCACAGTAGTGAAGAGGGGACTCCTGTGGCTTCAGTTTGTTTTCTGTGATGCCTGCTGAGTTCTCACTTGCGCCTGGTATGCAACCTGTCTGACTTCATCGTGAAGTGTCTATGTCTTTCAGCCATTAAAGCAAAACAACAACAATAAAAAACCAGGAATCTGTTTTGGTTTCTCTTTCTTCCATTTTTGTTCTGGTGTTTGTGTGTGTGTGCGTGCGTGCATGTGCGTGTGTGTGTGTGTGTGTGTGTGTTTACAAGGAGACCAGAGGTCAACCCAAGTGTTTGTCCTCAGGAGCCGGCCACCTTATTTTTGAAGGATTTCTCAGCAGCCTGTAACTTTCCAGTTTAGACTAGGACTGACTAGGGCTGCTGACCAGCGGGCTCCAAGAAGCTGCCCGTCACTGTCTCCCTGGCACCGTGTGCACGACTGTACCCAGGTTTCAACTTTTTTAGATAGGCCATCACTCTATAGCCCTGGCTCAGCTGGAATTGCTGTATAGATTAGGGTAGCCTCAAATTCACAGAGCTCTGTCTGCTTCTGCCTCTGAGTACTGGGACTAAAGGCATGAGCTGCCACACCAGGACACCCAGCTTTTATTAAAAGTGTGGGTTCTTGAGATTGAACTAAGGTCTTCATGCTTACAGCAACCACTTTACTGAGCTAGCTCATCTCCACAGCCTTATTTTTTATATTTCAGATGAGGTTTCATACAACTCAGGCTGGCCTCAAGCCTTCTGTGTAGCCGAGGATGTTCTGGAACTCCCGACCATGCTCTTGAGGGCTGCGATTATATGTATGTGCCACTGTGCTTATTTTGTACATTACTGAGATCAATCCCAGGGTTACAGGATTACATGCATGCTTTGGAGGCTGTAAGCAGATGACCAACTGAGCTGTATGCTTAGCTCTATTTGTTTGTGAGACAGTGTAACAGGAGCTATACTAAGTAGCTCAGGTTAACCTCAAACTCTTGTGTGTGGTGGAAGGACGGTGTGTGCGTCACATCTGGCTTCCTCTGTTTTTGGTCCTTGGAGTTTGTTATGTTATTTGACATTTCAGCCCTCCATCAACTGTGTATTAGTGTTTTTGTGCCTATGTGGCGTGCTTATTCCAGTCTTCATGGTGTCATTTTAGGGGCAGGCCCTTCTAATCCAGATGGAATCCTGTTCAACAGTGGGACTACTGCCTGCTCTGTGTGGACAGTCACTTGTCCACAAGAATGTTTTCACTCCTTAGCCATGTGGCTCTCCCTGCCTTGCTGTGTGGCTGGACCTTGTCCTGGTATCAGAATGGCTGCTCCTTCCCTCCCTGTTCTCACCCCTGTTTTGAAACTCATAGACTTGACGAGGGTCCTTGATCCATCCTTGCAAGGTGGCCTCCTTGGTCTCCTAGACCCGGGGCCTTCTGTTTTAGTGTCCTCTCTCCTCTTGTCCTTGTTCCTAGGAACTACAGTGGCTATCTTTGTACACTGCCCATCTTTCCTGCTTTTCACTGTGCCCATTTAGATCCCTTAGGCATCAGTCAGTCTGAAGGACAGGGTAGTTTCTGTGCTTGGCAGATGCAGTGCCAGGGGCTCATGGAGTGTAGGTGTGGGCCTTGTCCTGTGCATTCAGACACTCAGATGACCCATGTCTTGTGGATCCTCTAGGGAACCCAAGTAGTCCATGGCCCTGTCTCCCCAGAGGCTGTGTGCTAACTAGCTGAGTTAACCCTCAGTCCTCAGGCCTTGTCCCTATCTGGGACAGCACTCTTTGTGGGGTCTGAGTGCAACCTCTTGCCTCCTTTTCTGCCTCCTCGAATCCAGCATGGCCCTTGGCTGGCACTACAGGGCTGGCCCTGTTTCTGCTCCACTATGTGAAGGTGACTGGACATATTGCCTGGAGCTTGGTCCTGGGGATTGTGGCTGGGCCTCGCATATCAACAGCCCCACTGGGCATTCCTGCCTGTGCCTGACGCCACGCCTCTGTGTTTTCCTGTCTGTGTTGGCTTAGTGGGGTCAAGGAAGGCTGGGAGTTGCCATCCTGTAGGTGTGAAGAGAATGTCAGCAGAGGCCAGGGGAGAGGTGACAAGGTGGATCTTCCTCCAGGTTGCAGAGGTCACACCTGTCCAGGCTTGCCTGGTGACATGGTCCCATGGCGACTACGTTCCAAGCTGTCCTGATTTCATTTCTGTTGCTGTGATCAAGTATCTGGACAAAAAGGCAATGTAGGGAAGAAAGGATTCATGCTTCGTGCATGGTTCCAGGTTATAGTTCGTCACTTCAGGGAAGCTGTAGCCGTAGCAGCCTCAGACAGCTGGCCACAGTCAAGAGCAGAGAAAATGAGTGTGCGCATGGCCACACGCTTGTGCTCAGCCTGATTTCTCTACTCTTACAGAGTTCAGGACCCTCTGCCTAGGGAATAGTGCTCTCCGCAGTGGACTGGGTCTTTCTCACACCAATTAATAATCAAGACAATGCCCACAGACAAACCCACAGGATAACCAGACCTAGACAACTCCTAAGACTTTCTTCTCATGTGATCGATTGATTCTAGCTTCTGTCCAGTTGACAGTTAAAACTAACCATCACACAGACCTTATCAATGGGTGCAGACCTTCCCAGTGCATGGGGGGAGGACAGTCGGGTAGGCCCTAATCGCTAAGGATCAGGAGTGTGGGGGGAGAGACTCACAGCATTGTGGGAAGAGGGACCTAAGAAAGTTGTTGTTGAACAAAGGTGTGGTGCTGCCTGGGAGAGGCTTGGTGGAACCCGGACCCTCAGGCAGCTTCCCTTGAGCGGCCTCTGAGCACTTTGAGCTGTGATCTCTGTAAGGGCCTCCTGCCTCAGTTTCCAGTTCCCACAGTGAAAACGAGTCTAGGAAGTAGATAAGTGAAGTGTGGTAGGGGCAGCTCTGTGTGGTGGTCAGGGGTGCTGTGGGTGGGATGTCCCCAGGCTACACCCTTCGGAGCCTCTTTCTCCCAGCCTGGGTGGACAGCAGGTGTCTCCTTTGCTGATACACCGAAGGTCAGCGGTCATCCCCTAGCTTCTGGGATGCTTTCCCTCAGCCTGGGGAAGCACCAGCCATCACCTTCATTGTGCACTCCTGAGTGAAGCCGGGTTTCAGCAGGACCACACAGCACGGAGGGAGTCTTCACTACCACTAAAGACTTAGACCCCTGACTTTCAAGGCAGGCTTCTCTTTCTCCTCCCACCTCTACCCTTATCTCATACTGCTTAGGCAAACTTCTCCCACCACCTCCATTCTGCACCTCTCCTACAACCTCCATCTCTACCTCGGTTGTATAAAGCACAGGGCTTGAAGCCAAAGGTAAAACTGTCTACCAGAGACCCAGGTGACTGAGACACCTTGGCCTTGGGGCTGTGGGAGGAGCTATAGTCAGTGTTCCCAGAGCTTCTGGACCAGCAGGCTGAGTTACATTCCAGAGATGACAGGCCATTCCAGGGAGGCCAGCAAGGAGGTGCAGGTGCGCTGGGCCCCAAGTGAGGTCGGGAGTGCTGAGACACAGTGGCCCTTTCCCCTTACTGGAGGAAGACTGGCCCTGCTAAGGGACCTCACCCACCAGTTTGTAGTTTTGCCTTTCGGAAGGGGATAGACCTCGATGGGAATTGCTGGGGGGCTGGGTGTCTCAGGAAATGGTGACGAGGCAGGTGTCTCCAACATCTTATGGGACAGAAATCATCCTTTACCAGACTCAGGCTCAGGTACCATCTGAGATGTGCTAGATCATACAGCCTACCTGCCTGTGGTCAGGGCCTGGTGGTGTGATTATAAAAGCAAAGACCACCCATTCCCCTACTGTCCCCAGATCTTTGGTTATTTGTGACCCAAGAGTCACTTCCTCATTGAACTGTGTTCTGAGTTACATTAACTCCAGCTGGGGGCTAGACACAAGAGCCCCGGGGCTCTACAGAACCCTGGGTGGCAGGGATAGTGCTGTATAATCTCTCTCCTGCAAGGTAGGTGGCAGGCTGAGGACAGTTCCCAGGCTTGGCTTCCTATTGAATCTCTCCCTTTGTCCTCAGACAGTCTGATTCTTGGCTGTGCTGTTAGGTGCCTTTAGCCAATTTACACAGCTTCTCTGAATTTTGAACCCTTCATCTTTTTTTAGAAGATCTTTGGCATAATCTTTATTATTTTTAAATTCATATACAGGGCTAGAATGGCTGGTCATCTGAGCATAGCAACTCACATCTATAATTTCAACACTCAGGAGGATGAGGCAGATTGCTGATAGTTTAAGGCCAGTCTGGACTACCTAATTCCAGGTTAGCCTGGACTACAGTATGAGACCCTGTCTCAAAAAACAACAAAAGATATTGCGAGTTTGAGTGCGGTGGTGCATACCTTTAATCCCAGCATTCCGGAGGCAAAGGCAGGTGGATGGATCTGTGAGTTCCAGGCCAACCTGGTCTACCTAGCAAGTTCCAGCCTAGTCAGAACAATATAGTGAGACCCTATCTCCAAACCAATGACAAACAAAAACACTGCTGCATTGCCTGTCATGTGAGATGCCCCTTCCAGAACCCGTGGCGCCGAGTGTCTGGCCAGCAGCACCTGGAGCAGGGCCCTAGCACTGTGACTGTTCTGTGGTGGAGCCTCCCTCCTGTAGCCAGTCTTTGTAAATCACCAGATATGAGATTATCAGCTGCCCTGCTTGACCCCATACCTCTCTGGGACAGCCCTGCAGCTTACACGTGTGAAGAGGCAGGGCTGGTGCACAGGCCAGGTTGCATATGCTGTGCTTCTTGAGGATGGCAAGGAATAGCCACATGCTCATACCATTGCCTGCTGGCAGTGTGTATCTTGGGAGCATTCTGATGGCTGGGCAGGTGAGGAGGTCATCTGGGTGTCTGCACTTGGAGACAGGTGGTATTGGACGTCTGCCGCTGGTGCCTTCATAGGCAAGTTAAACAGCTCCTCTATACTTTGAATCCTCCATCTTTAAAGATGGGCTTGAACCAGTGAGATTCCTCAGAAGCTGAGGGAACTTGCTACCAAGTCTGATGACTTTCTTGATGTCAGCCCACAGCTCAGGGACTGAGCTAGAACTCAGGAGCAAGGCCATGGTGCCCTACATGGCTTCATTCACTGTGAGGTCCTCTGGCCAAATGTCTGGGCAGGTCCTGCTCCAGACTCCGTCTGTGGTGTCCCTAGATTGTCGGAGTAGCTGCTGTCCTCGGCCCTGCTGTGCAGGTCATGGCCCTGGGAGGCCGAGCAAGGTCTTCTGTCCTTAGGTGTGGCCACAGGAGTGGGGTACAGCTGGTGTCGACTGCAGAGGCACTGAGATACACAACGTGAGCTGAGCGCTGGGTGTCTCATGGTTGTCTGCACCATAGGCTCCCTCTGGGCTTAGCAGGTTCTATCTACACTAGACTGTGAGGACCAAACCGTGCATCTTTGAAAGGGAAAGTGACCATAGATGTTCGGCCATCAGGGTTAGTGCGAGTGTTATTTCCTGCCCAGCAAGCAGGAAGGAGGCCAGAGGTGTCAGACTGCCATTGCTGAGGCCTGGCTGTGAGGTGAAAGCCCCTTCCTGGACCCTAGCCCTGGTGTTGAAACAGGTCTTAGAAGCCACAGTAGTCTGCTGTTGGGAATGGCGAGTGGGACCCAGAACCCCCAGTGATCTGTCCGTGACTCTCCACCCACTCTAGCCTCAGTGGGAGCAGCACCTGGTAAGCACTTTAGCCAAGGAGTAGAAAAAACTGAGGCCTACCCTGGTCCCTCTCACCCTGCAGGCTTCTTGTCGTTGGTAGCCCTTTAGGAAGCTCACCTGTTTCTCCTGCGTTAGCACCGTAGCCTGGTCTGGGGTAGGGCAGGTTTTGTTGTCCTCAGATCTCTTCCTTCCTGTGAAGGGCCCGAGCTTAGCCTAGACCCTTCATAGTGACCCTTAGAGGCCCACAGGAAGCCAAGAAAGGCTCTTTGTGGTCAAAGGCCCTCGGAGCCAGGAGTCAGGCTCAGAATTCTATGGCTTGAGGCTTCGAAGGCTGCTCAGAGGCTCAGTGGCACTCCGTGCATGCCCAGTAAACAGTTGCCAGGGGGTGAAGAAGGAAGTGTGGTATGGCTGCAGAGGCAGCAGCAAGCTGTCAGCACACCACAGTGTGTACAGTGCTTCTCGTCTGGTAATCTTTGAAGCTGATAAGATTGTTGACCCACTTTACCGATGAGGAAACTGAGGCCAGGACTCTGGACAGGGCTGTTCTGACCATGAGACTGGCTGCCATGCACACACAGCCCAGGTCCCAGGAATACATCTGTCCTGAGCAGCATCCCCAGGTGACAGCTGTCCCTATCCTTAGACTCACCGAGGCCATAGAGGACATAGGCTAGCCCAAGCTTGGGCGGAGGATGAAAATCAGCCTGCATCTCACTGGTAGGAAGGCCCATTGATCCAGCTTCTCCCTGGGAGGGGAGAACGTGGCTAAGACGGGATCTCCACCTTCCAGGGTGGGGCTGGCAGGGGGTGGCCACTCTGGCCACTGGGCAGAGGGGCCTCACCCTATGGGGCTGACCTTGAGGCCCCCGGAGACCCCTAGGGGATGTCTGCTGCTGGCCTCACCAGCAGGAATTAGATTAGTTTTCCATAAAAACAGGATGCGGTGGTAGGAGGGCTGGCCCGCCCGTCATTTTTCTCACTCCTCTTTTTCCAGGAACTGAACATATAGCCCTTGGCCGGCACTGTCCCTGTCCCCACCCTGCCTGCCCATGCAGGGAGCAGCCTGCACTCTGCTCTTAAGTGGCTTCTTAATCGGCTTCTCTTGCTGGCTGGGGGAGCTCACTGCTTCTCCTGGAGCCAGTAAGCCTTTGGGGATATTCTGGCAGTGTTCGAGGGCCAGGCGTGGTGTAGCATGGGAGGAAGGGTTTGGGTCCCTGAATGGCTGACTTCATCCCTCTGATTCTTTAGCCCCCTCCCCAGGATACATCACCGGGCACAGAATTAGGGTTCATGGGACCCTCTATGAGCCTCTGCCCCAGAGGTCACAGGCTTGAAGGAGCAATACCCACTGTAAGCAACTGTGGGATTTCTGAGGATGAGTTTCCAGCCCATGTCCTGAACCCGGAGAAAGTAATATGTATAGATTGCCAGCTGTGTTAGGGGAATCCAGCCATTTGGGGGGGGGGGGACATGGAGTATGTTTGGTTCTGTTCAGTGGGTGATAGGTCCCACAGAAGAAGTTGATAGAAGCTGAGCTTCAGTCTTCCTCACTTGACTCTGACTTCTGTAGGGTGGAGGCGAAGTCCCTGAAGTTGAAGTTGGCATAGTGGTACATGTTCTAGGTGGCTCTGTCCTTCCTGGAATGGCTCATCCTCCATGGGTGGGGACAGCAGTAGTGCCTCCATCCTAGCTGTCCCAGGTTTGTGCTGCTCCTTGGCTGATAGTTGGTAATGCTGCCCCAGGCTCTGAGATTTGAGGGGAGGGGTGGAGCTTCCCAAGACGTAGAATGGCAACCACTCAGCACCCCAGCATTCTCAAGGGGATGGGGATCAGAGCCGTGGTGGACTGGGTTGCTCACCAGTCCCCTCCCCGCAGGTCTGGAGCTCCTGTGGCTTCTGTATCCTGCCTGGTCTTGGAATGGCTGCTGAGAGTTGGGCAACACAACTCTCCTGCCAGGCTCTGCTAGGTCCCTCCTCAGGCCTGGAATCCAGCTGTTTTCATCTATTCCAGTCCCAAACATCCTGTAGCCACAGTTCTGGAATGCCCTGGGAGGAGACCCTGGGTAAAATCTCAGTGCAGAAGCAGTTCTTGGGAAGGTTCTAGGGAGGCAAGAGGACTATGGGAGGCAGGCAGACAACACCAGCTTCAGTTGGTTCTGATAAGGAACGCGTAACAGCAGGGAGTGCACCCCCCTTTCCTTCTTCATTTTAAAGTCTTAAAAATTAAGACCAAAAAGTGTTCTGAGAGTTGGTCAGGGGTCTCATGAAAGGGGGAAACTGAGGCTTGCTGGGCCCAGATTTCCAGCAGGCCCTCAACAATCATCTTCTCACTGTTGGGGTGGGACCAGGTATGGCCATCTGTCTGGTTGTTAGAGCTGATATCGTTGATCTTTCCCTTGGTCACTTTACAAGATTATCCACCTTCCAGAGTACGTGTGGGGCCCAGCACTTTGTCACTTTGCTTGTGGTCACAGCTGTTGAAAGCAGCACTTGGGGCCAGGCCTCTTGCTGGCTGGTCATACTTGGGCCCATCTCATGCTGCACCCTCTTGATGCCATGTTGGGGTGCTCAGGCTAGGGAGGGGTCACCTGTTGCAATCTTAGAATGGTGTGTTCCAGCTGCCTGTATCTGTCTTTATCACCTATCTGCTTATAGTCTGTCTGTCATCTGTCCATCCACCCATCCATCCACCCATCCATCCACCCATCTTCCATCTGTTCTCCTGTCATTTACCCATCCATCATCTCTGTATCTACTACCTACCATCTCTGATTATGTTGTCTGTCCATCTGCCCAATGCTGCCATTTACCAAGGTGTGGCTGAGAGATGAGGGGACCAGATGCCACTTTCCTGCTGAAGACACAGAAGGGATGCAGATATCAGGGCTGGGAAGGGGGTGCCTGGTCTGGGGATTTCCCTCACCAGAGACTTACTGGGCCAGTGACTATTTCCTGCTGTGCTTGCAGCAAGAGGTGGTCAGGTGACATTCCTCCGAGGTGCCAGAGAGGCCCTGTAGTGCTGGATGGTCTATGACCGGGCCCTGGACAGCTTACATAAGGAAGACTGAATGGGCCACGAGGCACGATGGTGAATCACAGGGCTGATTCAGTGGTCTGAGTCAGTGCACAACCTGGAGTCTCAGCCAGAGCTGCATGACAATGTGAGGGGGCTGGAGCTGCTTAGGCCAGGTACCCACAGCTAGAAGGCAACCATGGCCCTAATGAGCAGTGGCCAGAGGGCGTCCAGGTACCAGAGCTCCTGTGGAGCCTACACCTTTCTGGGACAAACTACTTCGGGTTATTGCTCGTGGAGTTAATCAGAGCTGGCCATAGTCTCCGTGTCCTGCCGGCAGCTGTGGTTCTGGGTGGCGTGCTGGTGTTACTGTGCATTTTATTTATACAGGCCATAGCAGGCAGAGCTAGTTAGTTAGAAGTGTGGCCTGTACCCTGCCTCTCTTCCTCAAGGGAGCTCAGGGAGAGCACCCTAGGACTGGTGGTTTGAATGAGAATGCCTTCATAGGCTCATGTGTTTGAACACTTGGTCCCTAGTTGGTGGAACTGTTTGGGAAAGATTCGGAGATGTGGCCTTGTTGGAGGCGTGTCCTTGGAGGTAGGCGTTGAGGTTTCCAAAGGCTGCTATTCCTAGTCAGCCTCAAGCTTAGATAAGATGGAAGCTCTCAGCTGCAGCTTCAGTGCTATCCCTGCATACCCGCCTGGATGGTCGTGGACTCGGACAGTGAGCCCCAGTAAACTGCCTTCTGTAAGTTACCTTGGTCATGGTGTCTCGTCACAGCAGTGAAAAGCAACTGAGACACTTGAGGCTCTGCCTTTTCATGGGTTCTCACGTGAGACAGGGCTGGAAACCTCACCCCGAGGACTCGTGCTCTGTAGGAAAACAGATAGTGGGATGCGTGGCCATGTGCCCAGCGAGGGATCCCGTTCTGTGGTTGATGTGCCTCACTGCAAGTCCTGCCCCATCACCTTTGCACTTGAAGCTTTGTCTACTGAAGTCCCACAGTCCAGGCTCATCCTCTTACCATGCCTAGTTTTAGTGCCCCCCAGGAATCCATCTTGTGATGTTCCTTATGAGTACTGGTTTATTGTCCACCACGGCCTTGGGAAAACATGGGTTCTTAAGGATAGGTCTTGCCCCTCTCTTCCCCCACCCCAGGGTTTCTCTGTGTAGCCCTGGATGTCTTGGAACTCACTGTGTAGACCAGGCTGGCCTCCAACTCAGATCTGCCTGCCTCTGCCTCCCAGTCACTGGGTTAAAGGCATGTGCCCCCATGCCTGGCTCTCCTTATTTCTTATTACATCTGCTCTGTAGCCACATGACCCACTGTGAACTCCTGTGTTGTTGAGCCTCATATCTGCAAATTCTGCACCCGTGGACCTTGAGTCTCATTCCTCCACTCTGAGGTTATGGTAATTGGTAATTGCCTCTCTCCTAAACTATACAGATTGTTTTTCTTGTCATTATTCCTCAAACAGCTAAGCCTAATGCGCTGCATTTATGTTGTGTTAGGTGTCATAAGTCATCTAGAGGTGACTTAGAGTACTGGGGAAGGGAGGATGGCCATAGGTTCTGTGCAATCCATTTTATTGAAGGGTATGAGCACCTTACCTTCAAGGGTCCCAGAACAAGTCTGCCCTGTGTATTGAGGGTACCCATATCATTTCTGTTTGTTTTCGGACAGGCTTTCAACTTTGTATCCCAAGCTTACTTGACACTTTCCATGTAGATGAGGCTAGCTTTAAACTTACAATAATCCTCCTGCCTCAACTTCCCTAGTGTGGAGGGAAGATCTGGATCCCGTACTGACTCAGAAGGCCAGGGGGCTGATGCTGCAGAGTCCCAAGTGTTGTCTGGGTTTCCTAAGCCTCTCGGTACCCTGCTTAGAGAGCTGGCAGTGAGGAATCTTGCCTCTGGCAGTTTAGGATTCTGGGGGCAGTGCCTCCAGATCAGGAACTGTGTTGTTTACCAGGAGCTCAGGGCCAGCCCTCCATGCTAATCAGTGTGGTTCAAGAGGCTTCTGGAATGTGCTGTCCACTCCACCGGGAAATTGCCTGTGGTGACCCGTTCACTGCCCAGCCAGTGAATGGAGGTGCTCAGGGCTTTGCCCAGGAAGCAGCACCCCCTCCCTGAGAGAGGAAGTGGGCCACAGCTGCCTTTTCTAGGTTCATCGAGACACAGGGGCTCACCCGCTGTTTTGGAGCCTGCTCTGCTCACCAAGGAGCACCATACATACTCAGGCAAGCAGGCACCAAAGCCCCCAGCTCCTGGGGCACAATTGATGACATCACTGGGCATCCAATAGCTACTGTTTGCTCAGTGTGCTGGCTTCACCCTGTTGCTGCAACTTAACCTGTGGGCACTGGGAAGGTTTGAATCATAGCCTGGAACTCTGGGTGTCGTCAGGCCCCACACCCAAACTCAGGTCCTGAGGCAGTGTCTGTGGCCAGCCTGTTTCAGTTTGCCTCTTCCGTAGCACCCACTGTGACGCTCTCAGGTGTTCCTAGTTGGAGAATTATGGAATTGGAATTGACCACTGACCATACTAACCTGGGGTCATGTGAATGCCCAGGGGGAGTATGTATAGCGGGGTCCTAGGGTCTGTGTGTTCTGAGGAAAGAGCCCAAGGCACCTGTGTGCTTTTTGCCAGTGGATCAAGGAACCAATAATGCCCTGGCCTGGTTCTTTTGTTTTGTTTATTTGTTTCTATTTTGTTTCTGCAGACAATCTTAGTCTGAATTCAGTGTCGGAAGAACAACTGAAGCTGTGAAGGGGCCATGCCCACTGTGCCTCAGTTTCCCCCGTCTGACAGACAGTGCATTGTGTAGGGAAGGGGAGGCTCTACCTGGAAAAGCCTTCTTTAGACTGCTGGGTCCTTGCTTGTCTGCCCTGTATAAATCACACGATGTCTTTGCAGGTCAATCCTGTACCCTTCACATCTCAGCTGTGAGTCCCAGACACACTTTTCCTTCAAGAAAACGGGAACTCTTGTCCCTGGGAGTCTTGAATAGCCAGGGTCTGGAAAGGGGTGACTTGTGGTCAGGTGAGGGCATTGGACAGGGCTGACCCCCGTGGAGGCTCTGTGAGTGGCTCACTTTGCTCGCTTTAGGCTCTGGAGAGCTCTAGGTCTGAGGCTAAATTTGTCAGTGGCACCCTGGACAAGGCTAGCAGTGGCCCCTTCCTAGCTGGGCTTCCTGCTGAGACCAAAGGCCCCCCGGCCTGGGAGGAAGGTGTCACCTTCAGCATAGACAGTTCTGCAGGCCTAGTTCCCTCCCTAATGGGATAGGGACTATTTTGGACTCATGTACTTCTGGGGTCCTGCCCATGCTGCACCCTGCCTGTTTACCTGTGGCAGCCAGTAGAGATGGCTACAGATATGCCTGGCTTCCTCTGTCCTGGAAGGGAAGGACTCACAGGTGGGTGGCGAGGACTGGATGACTGGTACGGAATGTGGCCCACCCTGTGCCCCGGAGCTCTCTGAGGTGTCTCCCGTGGGTAGGTCATTGGGGTGGCTCCAGTCCCAAAGCTCCAAGGGACTAGTGTGGAGTACAGACTGTGCCTCTGTATGATGGGCCGTGTGAGTTGTTTGCCGAGAGTCTGTAGCAGGGTCCCTGGGCAGGGCGTAGCTGCCTGACAGGGACCAACCTGGCTTCTGCTGTAAGAAAGCCTGTCATGGTCCAGTGAGTCTCCTCTCCTCTTCTTCTGCATCTCTGGTCTCTGGCTGTCCTGAGCAGTTTGGGATGGGAGACAAACAGCCTTATGTCAACTTGTCTCCACTGCCAGGTTGCCAGCAGTAGCTTGTGTCATCCTTGCCTTCTCTGTCTCCCTGGTTTAGAGCTAGGGCTCAAATACCAAGCCATTTCCTGCCGGTCTCCTAGGGAACCACCTCCTCCAGGAGCTCTGATCTGCTCGCCTATGAGTGGGTGCTGCAGTTACCCCAAGTTAGTGAGAAACTGAGAGACTAGTAACCAGTGCCTTGCGGGCCACATCTAGCTGCCTGGGAAGTGGCCATCCCTCCCACCTCCTCCACGTGTCCATACTCAGCTTGGGACTACTGTTCCTCTGTCACCAGCACAGCCACCTTATCTGCACCCAGTCCCCTCTTGCCCTGTCACTTCCTCAAAGTGTCACAAGGTCACTGTGGGCTGAGAGAAACAAAGAAATGTGGCTAGCCGTCCAGACTGGGGTATGTGACTATAGGTCCCCTGCTCCTCTTCGGGTAGGGGTCCCTTTGTTTATTGTACTGTTACCGCCAGGTCACCCCCAGCGTTGACTGTCTAACTGCGGTGTGGGGGAGAGGTGGGATAACTCGACTTGCCCCATGCAGGTCAGATGAGCCATGAAACCACATTTCCCAGACACCACACTAATTAAACCCCGACACTCTGGTAATTAAATGCTCCAAGGGCTCCCAGAGCCCCAAGCTGTTTGGCTGAGCTCCAAGTAGGTAACACCGTGTTCCCGTGCCTCTCTCCACCCTCGCTGACCAGGCTGGGGCAGCTCCCATTTTGACCCCTCCGCTCACTCACCCAGGACTGGTCCACGTGCCCTCCTGATGCTGCTGTCCTGTGGTCTCAGCTTTCTCCCATGGGCGTCAGTTTTCTCTCTAGCAACATGTCCTGGTATGTTTAGCTCTCCGTAACCCCAGTGTGCTTTGAAACCATTCCCGGCACCACCAATGCTAATTCGTACCCTGAAGAGATGCCGGCTAAGCATTCTCAAACCCCTTGTCTTCTCTGTCTCCAGCCGTGCCCGGTGCAGGTCAGGAATGGCACCAAGGGTGGGCCAGCCAGATCAAATATATCTGTGAACAGTTTGTATGTAGCCAGCTCTGCGATTACCAATGGCCTGAGGTCTCTGCTGGTGTGGGTGGAGTGGGCTTTGGGTGCAGAAGGTAGAGCCTAGGTCCCCATGGCCGCCTTCTAATGGGGAGCTCACACAACTGCCAGGCTTAGTGTCGACCAGTGAGGAGTGAGGACAACTTCAAAAGGCCAGAGGAAGTTGCAGAGTAGGCCTGCCCTCTTTCCTGCCAGCTCGTCTGGTCCTGATCTCAGGGGGCTTAGATACCTGGTCACATTGCACATACTAACCTAGATACGAGCCATAGTCCCAAGCCATAGGCACATATCTGGGCAGCTGGTTTCCTCATGTGCCCTCAGTTGACTGAACTAACCCTCCTCTCCCAGGATGGGGGATTGACCAGAGCCCTCTGGGCCTGGTTTGCCTTAAGTTTTTGTTCTCTGCCTCCCTGGGAGTGGCAGGTGTGGCCAATGGGCTTGATTGACACCATAGTCTGAGTTGCTTCAGCAAAGAGCAGAGCTGACCTCGCTGCTGTCTCCGGAATCCTCTGCCACATCCTCCCCCTTCCTCTTCCTCCTCTGTCTGGCCCCACCCACTGGCAGAAGCCTCACACAGAAGTGTTTATGGTTGCAGCCCAGGCCAAATAAGGCAGACAGGCAACAGGCAATTCCAGTGGGTTGTGGGGAAGCAGCCAGGGTGTGGATCAGGACCCCCAGTCCTGTAGCGTTTTTTGCTCAGCAGCTGTCATCTGGTCCTCCCTTGCACTCCGTGTAGCCAACTGGCATAGCATAAGGCAGGGGCTAGCAGGCACGCACCTAGGTCTGGAGATCCAGCTTCTCATGTGGTTTATTTGCTCATTTATGTATTTCCTGTACTGGGTGGTTGAACCTGGAGCTTGACACATGCTAGGCAAGTACTGTACCACTGAGGCCCTGGGCCGCATCTCCAACTGGGTCTTGTATAACCCAAGCCGGCCTTGAATTCCCTAGGTAGCTAAGGATGACCTCACCTGACCCTCTTGTCTTAACCTCCCAAGTGCTAAGATTATAGGCACACATACCTAGTCTCTAGCCCTTTTTTATTTTGAGGCAGGATCTTGCTGGGTTTCCCAGGCTAGACTGGAACTTGGGAACCTCCTACCTGAGTATCCTATGTAGCTGGGATCTCAGGCCTGAGCCACCAGGCCCAGCTAGGATGCTAGTCTGTTAGCCACTGTGTGCCCTGGGAGTAAGACAGCTTGTGGCCTTCCCTGCCCTACCCACTTCTGGGAAGGACAGACAGGGCCAGATGCCCAGGCCTGACCACACTTCGCAGACTGTTTTTCCAGTCAGTTCATGTGTGAACCATTCTAGTAATCCGTGGCAACATTCTTTTCGTGAGAAAACGAGATGTGAAGTTCCAGCTTTTGAAAAAATTATACTTATTTTTATTTTATCTTCTGTGTATGTGTGGTTACAGTATGGGTGTATCACAGCAAGGTTGCAGAGGTCTGAGGACAGATTCTAGGAGTTTGTTCTCACTGTGTTCAACCTGAGGATAAAACTCAGGTCTACGGGCTTGACCTTTAACACACTGAACCATTTAAACGAGTCCCAAGGAAAAGTGTTAGTGAGAAGGGACCCCCTTTTGCAGAGATCTTGGGGACTGAGTCTTCCTGTCTATTTACAAAGATCAGATACATGGGCAGGTTTTTTTTTGCTGAGATTTATTTATTTATTTATTTATTTATTTATTTATTTATTTTCAATTCAAATTTTTGTTTAAATGTATGGATTTATTGCCTGCATGTGTGCATACACGCATGCACATGAACATTCCTGGTGCTGCAGAGGCCAAAAGAGGGCATTAGACCTCTGAAACTGGAGTTACAGAAGGTTGTGAACCACTGTGTGGGTGCTGGGAACTGAACCTGGGTCCTCTGGAAAAGCAGCTAATGCTCTTAATTGCTGAGCCATTTCTGTAGCCCTCTAGTTTACTTTTAGTTTTTACATAAAGGATTTAATAGATGAACATGGCTCACAATGTCTATATCTTTTGCTCAGAAGTGTGTGTCACCATGCCAGGCAGTGGTGGCTCATGCCTCCAGCCTGGTCTACAAGACAGGAACCAAAGCTACAGAGAAACCTTGTCTTAAAAAAACCAAAAAGAAAAAAAAAAGTGTATGTCACCTCGCAGGTGCTATATACAGCACAGTATGCTTGCAGGAGTCCCATAGGTGGGGACAATTGGGACTTGAAGAACGACTAAGCAATGTGAGATAGGTTGGGCTTATCTGTGGCTGTCAAACAGTGGCATCAGTTTTGCAGAAAGGGTCCCATTTGTGGGGCCCCTGGCACTGTATGCCCCATGGCCTGGGCTACTGGCAGACACAAAGAGTGGCTGGGCTTGTCACCTCTTGCAGGTCCACAGCTGTGTTCTCCAGGTTACCTAGAGTGGTGGCAGTGAGCTGTTTGTTTTCAAAATGCTTTTCCCTGGCAGAGGCTGGAGGAAAAACAGTTATATGTGAGCTTCCGTAGGCCAGTGTGGTAGATACCAGTCTCAGCGAGCTGAGCGAGAGACAACAGGAAGACAAAGGAGAGGCCAGGGCACTGCGCCAGCCAAGGTTGGGCTGAAGACAGCACACTGGCTCGTGGAAGAGTCACAGAAGGTCCACAAAGTTAGGTGGTCACACGAGGGCCTACAATAAGGACCTTGAATGCTGGGCAAGAAATCAGGCCTGCCCCTGTCATGGAGCTATAGAGCACTGTCGTCCCTTGATTGACAGCAATAGGAGGAGAAGCAAGAGCAGCCCCTGCCTGGGGATGTAGCCTGGTTGTGGGCATGAGTCCAAGGGATGGAGGGGACATATTCCCACCTTGCTGGTTAGGGCAATGGAGACGGTTGGGCTAGCTGACCAGGCCTCCGTGAGGCATCTTCTGGGGTGGCTGGAGTCTGTGGCACTCACATGGACTGGCTCTGGACTTTCCTGCCTCCTAGACCATCTGCTGGAGTAGGACTAAGTGGACCAAAGTCAGTTACTGTCCCATGCAACACCCAAAGGCCCGCTGTTCCTATTGTCTCAGGCTTCCAGCCCCAGGGGTTGGGCACAGTACCAGGTTTGGAGCCCGTCCCTTTTTGACACTAGCCCTTTGACACTTTTTACAGAAGAGGGAAGAGGAAGGGCAGGGTTCCACCTAGGTGCTCCAGTTCTGCTCTCCACACCTCTTCTAGAATCTCTTACTATCACCCTGTTCTGACGCCCGCCTCCCAGCTGTGCCCAGCATGCACTATATCCTCACCTCCCCCAGTGTGCAGGTTCTCGGAACTCATTTAGACACAGTTCCGCTCACCCCAAGGACGCATCGTGGACTCCTGTGCTGCTGTGGTCCCTCACCTCACATGTGCTTTCCTCCTGTCTCAGGACAGTCCTTGGCCTCTGAGGGTACCGATTGAAAATTCTGGTCTTTCCTTTGTTCTGAGAGATCTTTTGCCTGTCTCAATTCTTCCTTCTTACAAGTATACACAAACCATACTAGGAACAGGGACTCTCCCCCAGGCACTTACCACAGCCGCTGGTCACTAGGCTCTTTGTGTACACTGTGTGGGCAGGTGCCCAGTGATTGGGGGCAGCAGCTCAGCTGCGGTGGTGGTCAGTGCTGGCCACTAATGTGTCCAGGACCCTTGTCGGATGGACTTTGAGGCATGGAGATTGCTTTCTCTGATCCATGTCTCTGATCCTTGAAAACCGCAGCTTTTGGGGATGCTTGTGGGACTGATACCCATCCCAGGACTGTACTAGCCTCTTGGCTGAGCGTGGCATTGTACAGACCTTTGTGCAATGCCATGGGAGGGGACAGATACTGTCCCTCCGAGAAGTAGTATTCTGAGTGCATAGGCCACTTGAGGGCCTCAAACACACCTTGTAGAGCCTCTCCCAGTCTGGCAGCTATGGCTGTCTAGACAGCATGCTCATCTATGGGACCTGGGCTTTCTCAGAATTGCCTCTACCCCACCCCTGAACGAGGATGTTGCATAGCTAGGCTGCTGCCCTTAGGGACTCCAGACCCTGTAGGGCTGGCTGACTCCAGGACCTTACTTACAGTTCCTTGCCAATCTAGATACCACTTCCTCCAGGGCTGAGACTGTGGCCGCCCCAGTGTCTCAGGCAGGCCGGCTCTGCCTTGCCCTGCCCTGGAAATGGGTTGCAGTCCTTTGGGTTAGCCTGGTCCCTCTACCAGCGCCCCTGCCCAGCTCCCCTTGTCCATCAGGTCCTTTCTTTTGACCTGAAGGTGCTTGCCTCCCAGGTATCTTCTGCTTTGTTCTCAGAGGCAGCTAGCTTAGAGGCTGGGAGGGTAGACATCCATATCTCATTGCTCTCTTCTGCAGGTAGGAGTGACAATAGCGGGGTAGAGAATTATATGAGACACTCATGCCTGTGTCTGCTGGGCTGTGGTATTAGGGCTGAAGTGTGTCTTCCACGCCCAACCTTCCCTTGAGGAATCCATGCTGTTTGTCTCTGCCTGAGTCAGTCAGCTTCCTATGTCAGGGCAGACTAGGATACCTTGTGTGAGCCTTCATTATATTCTGCCCCTGCTGCTACAGCCCAGCACCCTAAGGGACCCATTTGTCTTGACCACACTGACTGCTGCCTCTCCACACACCTTTCCTGCTGTCTGTCCAGCACTGGCTGTGACAAGGGAAGCTCCCAGAAGTTCGGCCTCATGCTTGTTGTTGTTGTTTATTTTGTTTTTGTTTTTTCGAGACACAGTTTCTCTGAGTAACAGCCCTGGCTGTCCTGAAGTAGTTCTTGTAGACCAGGCTGACCTCGAACTCACAGAGACCCACCTGCCTCTGCCTCCCGAGTGCTGGGATTAAAGGCGTGAGCCACCACCGCCCAGTCAACCTCACGCTTCAAGCTGCATTCCATTTCCAGAACCATTAACAAATGAGTCTGGCATTTCCTTGGGGTCGCTATGAGGCTTCACCGAGCAGAGGCATATGTGATGCTCATGCATGCAGGTTCGCTGTGCTCATTCAGCACCACAGAGGAGACTGAGAGCTGAGTGGGGAGCAGGTTGGCCCCATGAACTTGGGCCAGGCTTGGGGGTGTCCTAGGAACCACATATTCCCAGGATCTTGAGTAGCTGAGGTCCCACTCAGAGCCCTATCTGCAGGCCTGTCTTGTCTTCCTGCACACAGTGGGAGGAGGGGTGGGAGGAGGGGTGGGAAGAGGGGTGGGAGGAGGGTGGTAATTAGCCTTCTGTGCGGAACACTCTCAGAGTCTGTGTGTGGTCCTCTTACCTCCTAACCCTCCCCTCCTGACCCAGTTCCCACTAAGAGCAGAGGTCCGCTCTGCTCCAGGTCACTCAGAGGCCAGGGGACCATCCCGTGGACGTCAGTAACCCCAGCCATGGGTTGAGGACGCTGGAGTGGATGCTAGCAAGGGTCTTCAGTTTTGTGCTGTAGGGTGAGCGTCTGTAAAGGGTTAAGCATGTGCTGGCCTGCAAGGGGCCCTTCCTGTCTGTCTGTCCTATTGTTGCTGGCTCAGGAAAAGCCTATTTCCTGTGAAATCACAGGCTTTGCTCAGCAGCTCCACCAGAGCAGGCTGAGGCTCTATCCTCTTTTAGGAATGTCTTTGTCCCCCATGACCCCTCCAGCAATGAAGCTGCAGCTAACCTTCAAGGGAAAAAGCAAGGCTGGTTGCCTTCAGGCTGCCTGTAACGATGCCTCTGGCACAGTTAAAGCCGTGGTTATTACAGTCACATCAATGTGTTCAACCAACAACCGCATCAGGACGGGGGAGCATCTAGGAGCTCTGGGAGCCCTGGCACCGTCACAGCCTGCTTTGTTAGTGATCTTTCCTCCTCTCCCAGAAGCTAAGGTTTCATCTGAGTGCTCCACTCTGCCTTCCCTCCACACTGGCCCACAGGTCACTCTTCTGGCTGGCTTCTTACCCCATACAGCTCTTGAGGCCTGATAATCTGGGAGGGGTGATGGCTGGAAAAAAGCTCACAAAGCTGCTTCCCTTGCTCCATCCACAGCAGGCACCACAGCCAAAGGCCCAATCTTCCCTGCTCACAGCTTCCAGAGATGACTAGATGCCACCTGTCTGCTCAGACCAGCCTCTCATAGGGCTGGTGGTGGCCGATAGAATCAGGATCCAGGCCAGCCAGACCCAGGCACCTGAGTCTCACAGTCCACAGCAGGCTGGCTGCTCTGGAGGTGTGGGTAGCTACCTTCCAAGACACCCTAGCACCCCAGACATTGAAAGACACTCATGTTTTGCCCCATACCTTTCTGAGCCTGTTTGCTTGTGTGTGGGGTGGAAGGTGAGTCTCTAGATGTAGCCTTTATTCAGCTGTTCTGTGTTGGGGCCAGCTCTGTGCTGAAGGGAAGGAAGGAAGGAAAAGAGAGGAGAAAGAAAGGGAAGAAAGAACTCAGGGTTTGTGTCTCTCCCATACTGATCTGTGTGGTTGAGGCAGGGAATATGGCCCTCAGGGTGGGGCATGACCCTAGACCTGGTGCCTCACCTCAAATTTCCCACCTTTGGCACATAGAATTATTTAGGGTTCTCCTGGCTCCACCTAGGGTTGGGAGTAGTGGGGAGGTCAGGCCTCAAGCTCATTGGTTCATATCACATTTCCTTGTTGCCAGTAGATCAGACATGGACTTGTCTCTACCACTTGCTATCTTGGGTCTCTGACTTCTGGAATCCTTCACAGACTTTTTTTTTTTTTTTGATTTTTGAGACAGGGTTTCTCTGTGGCTTTTGGAGCCTGTCCTGGAACTAGCTCTGTAGACCAGGCTGGTCTGGAACTCACAGAGATCCGCCTGCCTCTGCCTCCCGAGTGCTGGGATTAAAGGCGTGCGCCACCATCGCCCAACTCCTTCACAGACTTTGAACACCATTCATTTATTTATTCTGGAAAAACAAGTTCACAAAGTTTGCCGTCTTAACCCATTTTTGAGTGTATAGTGCAGTGGTGTTATCCTCACGTGACGCTGTCGCTGCTGGCCATCACATTCGATAGCCGTTAAACTCCAGGCCTCCCCCACTACCACCACCACTACACACAGGAGCCGCAGGGTCCCGATTTTAAGCTTGTTGAGCAGGCTGCAGGGTAGAGCAATTGTCGCTGCTCCAGCCTCCTGCAACACCTACCCTTCTGCCTCCGGGCGCCTTCCTGGTTCTCACTCCACACTGGCTGCCCTTTATGGGCTCTACTTGTGGAAGCCAGAAGCCAAAGCCAGGCGTCTTCCTTATTCATGTTCCACCTTATTTTTGGAGTCCATTAGTTGGCTAGACTGGACAGCAAGCTCTGGAGAGCCAGCTATCGCTCTTTCCCACAACCTCCCCAGCACGGAGGTCGCAGGTCTGTGTCACCACACAGCCTTTTATGCCTCTGTCTATCGATCTATCATATATAATCTAAGTGTGTCTGTGTATCTGTAAGTTACATGTATGAACACGGGACCGTGCATGTCACACATGCACATGAACGTCAAAGGGCAACCTTGAGGGCTGGTCCTCACCACCTACCATGCTTGAAACAGGGTTTCTGTGTTATTCACTGCTGCTTTTGCCAGGCTAACTGGCTTGACAGCATCTGGTGATTCTTTCTCCGCCACCCATCTCCTGGTACAGGTGCACCGGGATTACAGGTGCATGCAATACACCTGGCTTTACACGGTTTCTGGCGATCCAAGCTCAGGTCATCAGGCCTGTGTGGCAAGCCATTGAAAAACATCCCTCGCCTGGCTTTTGATCTCTTTATGTGGGTTCTGGTGATCTGAACTTAGGTCCTCGTGTTTATGTGGCAAGCACTTTTCTGACTGATTCTTCTCCCCCAGCTCCCTGTCATGGGTTTTCGCTCACCACCCCTCGTGTGCTTGGACTGGCTCAATGCTGGCATTCCTGGTATATCAGACCAAACCAGCATCCTCAGAGACAGGACCTGTAATATTAGTGTTGGGAGAATGCTCTCAGGGACCTGCGGATGGATGGATGGGTTGGTGGGTGGCTGCATAGACAGGTGGACAGATGGACGAGTGAGCGGACAGTTGGGTAGGCATCCTCCTGACTGGAGAAGCTGGTGTGAGGGGAGAGTGCTGCCTTCCTGAGATGGGCTGACTGCACTGGTGGGGCTGGAACGTGAAGCCCTGGAAAGCAGAGGGATTTCGGAAAGCTGCACCATAAATGCTCTGCCTTCCTGCCTCTCAGGCCAGAGAAGATTGATTTAAAAAATATATATATTCTTGAGCTGGAGAGATGGCTCAGTGGTTAAGAGCACTGACTGCTCTTCCAGAGGACCCGGGTTTAATTCCCAGCATCCACATGGCAGCTCACAACTGTCTGAAGATCCAGTTGCAGGGGATCTGACACTTTCACACCAATGCACATAAAATAAAGTTATATAAACCATAAAAATATAAAAAAAATATTCTTGTTGAAAACTTCGGATTTAAGAGAGCCAAGCTATGTAATGGTAGCCAATGTGTATAGTGAGAGAAAGGCCACACCCTGACTCCAGGGAGGCCCTTCAGAGTTTAGAGAAGTGCTATCCACAGCCAAAACCTTCAGCCTCCTTGAAGCAGCAGGTGCCCTCGGTAGCTTGGATACATCCTATAGCCACTCTGGTCCTGGAGGACGATTGGGAGACTTGGAAAGGGTTCAGGCTGAATTCAGACATGCTTACAGAGACGTGTCCTTCATGGAGTCACCTACCCAAAGTGGGCAATGTTGCTTTGGTCTCCATTCCCTGAGGAGGGGACCTGGCTCAGCTTATTTTTAATGTACTGCACACTCTGGGTATCCCTAGCTGTCCAGAGCTATCGTTAGACTCATGGTTCTCATACTTGAGCGGTTTGAGTATGGAGGATGCCCCCTGAGGAGGCTACTCTTCGTGGGATAATGAAGCAAGGTTTGATGCTGCAGGATACAGAAAATCTGGTCTTGGGATTGTGTTGTCCAGGAGGGAATCGAGGTTCATGATGCACTCTGGTTCCTAGGTCATGTTCTGTTATCCCTACCGGTCTAGCGCAGTCAGTTTCTCTGAGGTGTAGAGGGAGCAAGGAGGTGGCTTGGGGTTTGTGAGTGGCTCTCTGTGTGGCTGAGGTCAGGCAGAATGTAGAATCCCTTTGGTCTGGCTCATTTTGTACCACCTAGGACAGGTAGACTGGCCGAGTACCCCTGGGACTGAGAACTGCATAGAATCCCAGAACCTTGTCTCCTAAAAAAAAACCCCACATTTCTGGGAAGAAACTTGCTCGTTGGGTAAGTGGCCAGCCCTGTTATCTGCTTTCTACATCAGGTTCTTTGGCCTCCCTGGCAGACTTCACTAGGACAAGCGTGGGACAGCATGGGCGTTAGGGAAGTTCCCAGAGGGAAGCTGTGATGTTTGTTGGCACAGATAGGGATTCAGATGCTGGCAGAGTGGTGGGAAGGTAAGTTAAGTATTACTCAGTTCCATCAGTGACCCAGGAGGGGTGCCAGAAATCTCAATGTCCTGGTAACTTCCCATATGATAGTTTGTGGACCCAGACAGCAGTTGAGCTGCCTGCCTGCCAATCAATAGACAAAACTTCAAAAAGAAGGAAAAGTAAGTTAAAAGGGGGTAGACTTCAGAGCTCTGTGTGTGTAGGATTAGATCGAATGGCCAGAACCTTGTGTGAATACGTTTTATGTTGGGAGAATTGTATGGCATCATGGAACATGTGCGCCTGGTGACGGGAACATGGATTTTCTGTCTGTGGTGTACAAGCCTTATGTATGTAGGGGTGAGAAAGGGGTGCTGGGCTGTAGTGTCTCGCCGCTCCTCGGCGTTAGAGTTGCCCCTATTGCTGCTGTACTAACTAACCATTTGTTTCCCCTCTAGCCTCCCTGTCGCGCTTCAATGCTCTCTCGCTGGTCTATTTGCTGTTTCTGCTGCTGCTGCCCTGGCTTCCAGGCCCCTCAAGACACAGCATACCAGGTAAGGGGCAGGGGCAGGAGATGGGGGTGAGAATAGAGCCTAGCTCCTTGAAGCCCTGACCACAGGGTAGGGGGCTGGGTATCGGGATAAGCGCTGCATACCACAGACTCGGTTTAGGTTTGCAGCTTGGTAACTGCTGAGAAGATGAACGTTTTTTCCTTCGTTGCAGACTCTAGCCAGTTCAGTTTTTTGTTTTCCTGATGACTGCTTGTCACAGGAGCAGGGGGCTCTATCGTCCTTGAAGGTGACAGGGGAAGGGTTGTTCACGGACCCCCATCTGTCGCTGAGCATCCATCAGAAGGCAGAGGGAGTGGGTGGGTCCTGGTGTCCCCTCCAGATAGAAGGTTTAGGGATCTGCATTGGGGTCCATACCATCTTCTAGCTAAGATCCAGGACTGACTACATTGCTTCTTCTGTCTGTGGAGGCTCTGGCCAGCTTGTCTCCATCACCCTGGAAAGCCAGACCCTACCTTAGACCATCTTGCTATGAAAGGAATTAGACCACTGTGGTTCCATCAGGTCCTGAGCTAGGCAGGAATATGTTTCCCTGGTTTTGTGCCTTCCCCAGAGTTGTGTCCATAGGATGGACTGGACAGTGGGCACCACAGGCCAGGCAGGTCTCAGAGAGGCAGGACCTCCTAAGACCCTTCATCCTAGCTCTGGTCACCTATGCTGTAGGTGCCCAGAGTCCATTTTGTGGTGTTCAATAAGTGTTCCGTGACCCATCCCCTAGAGTATCTGCATTCCTGAAGGAGAGAAGGCCCCATGTTGTCCTCTGGGCTTGTGTGGGGAGGCCAGGTCTGTAGCTAGTGGTAGCATCCTGGAGAGACCCTGCTCTCAGGAGCTACAGCGAGTGTAACATCCAGTATCTGTGGGTCAGCAAGGTCAGAGCTGGCTATGACTGCCTGTGTCAAGGGGAGGCACTTGCATCCTTGGCACTGCTGGATTCAATGTGCCTAGCTGTGTGGGGCCTAGGGAGAGTGAGCTTCTAGCAGTTTCTGTAACAAGTCACCCTGATGAGAGCCACACCTATGGGCTGGAGGTGGGACTGAGTGGCGTATGGGGCTACAGTCAGGATGTGAGCCCAGCTGTGTCCTTTTAGAGGGCTCCAGGGATCGGCTTCCTGTCTTTTCTTGTTTTTTGGGGCATCTCTGGCTCCTGTCCCATGGCCCTGCAGTCCTCTTCATTCCTAATATTCTGTGATGGCAGCGACTGAAGATTCCAGACAGTCTCCCCTCGTTCAGTTAGCTGTGACATCAGCCTCACCTCTGCCTTGGTTCCTTTGCCATATGAGTCACATGTACACAGGGACAGAGATTGGGCAAGGATGCCTTTGGGTCCATCATTCTGCCAACATCCTGCCCAGCTCAATGTGCTTTGGAACCAGAAGGGGTCATAGAGCATGGGCAGGATTTGAGGATTCAGGGACATTTATTTAGGGAGTTCAGCCTGGGCAGTGTGTTGACAAACACGGGGACCCTGGGTCAGATCCCTCCGAGACACACAGACTAGGCACTGGGCGCTCCTGTACTGAGCCTCTGGTGAAGGTCTAGCTTCCGCTCTCTGCTCACCACAGAGCCCGCTCCTCTGTCCCTGGGTCCCTTTGTGGAAACCACTTATCTCAAGACTGTTTCATGTGAGCAGCTGGAAATACTCTTGATCAACCGTGGGAGGTACAGGCTCCCAGCCAGGCAGGAGGGATCATGCAAGAGACTTGGAAAGTAAGGTGGGAAGTCTTTCCCATGCGACCCTCCATCTGTCTGACTGTCTGTCTGTCCAGTCTCAGAGGCCCTTCGGGGACATGATGCTGCCTGGTTTTTCCGGGTGTGAGGGGAAAATGTGAGGCCCGATGGTGCAGAATGGAGCGCCCTGTGTGCGTTTATGATTTGTGCAGCTGCTGGCCTGGCACTGGCCCCTGGAAGGTTTGACACTGCTGGGCCCTGTTCCCCACGTAGGCGGCTGCCTGATTCTCAGGGTCTGGGCCCAAGCTGGGCTGCACTGAGGGATGTTGAATCAGCTTAAGGCTGGGTGTCCCCAGCGGGACCAGACAGGACAGGACAGAGTTGGGGTGCATCAGAACCCGTGGTGTGTAGGATCTGTTCCCAGCCACCTGCATTAGAGCTAGGAAGCCTACTCCCTGCCCTAGTGGAATTTACCTCCAAGGCTGCCCTTGATTTCCGACCCCCCCCTCAATTTCTTACTCTCCCCAAGGGCGACTGCTCCAGTCTTAGCTTCACCAGTCCTTTGGTGAGCTTCCCCCCAACACACACACAGTTACTGGTCCCGTGTAGACTCAGTCTCCTGCTTTGGATGCACTGTCTCCCTGGTTCAGCCCTGGGAAGCTTCAGAGCCCTCTCACTCTGCCAAGCCCTGCCCTGCAGGTATCTCCGTGCTCCTGGCTGTCAGGTACTCTCTGTGCCCTCTCTGGTCTTAGCTGCTAGGTACTGTGTGAACTTCTTAGGCCTATGACAGAGAGAGGGATAGTGGGATGACAGCAGTTGATTGGTAGGTAATCAAATACTCTGGGATCCCAGGCCTGTGAACAGACTGTCTTGCCCTCCAGGACAGAAACCTGCGCCCTGAGACTGGTGCTCAGGGGATGCTGGGTCACGGCTGGCTTCTTGGCCTCTGGGTTTATCCATGTTTTGCTCCAGAATAGATGGGAGAGGTCTTCCCAACTTCTCCCCCTTGCTGCATGAGCTTCATCAGACTTTTGGCGTGATTCCCCACCCTATGCTCTCTTCATTCTATTTCAGATGCACCAGGGGCATTGCTTCCCTCTAGGACCCTAGGCAGCCCACCTTGGCCCAGCTCACATTAGAAGGGTAGGATTTACCAACAGCTCGTGAGATATTGTGGCGTGGCGCCCCTGCCTAGGGCTGGGAAGTGCTTGAGTCTACTCTGAGTGAGCTCTGGCTGGGGCTGCAGTCATTGGGGGCAGGGCATGAAGGTTCCGGAAGGTAGGAAAGAGGCAAGTGAATGGGAAAACAGAGAGGAGAACGAGAGGCACCAATGAGCCTACGCTGACTGATCAGTGGGTCTAGGAGTTCCAGCAGGGTCAAGGCCATGGCTCAGGCGACACGTCTGCCACCCTCCTCACTGCCCCAACTCACTTACTTTTTTCTAGAGACCACCCACAATAGTCCATCTTTGTTTGTTTTAGTTTTTTTGAGGCAGGGTTTCTTTGTAGCTTTGGAGCCTGTCCTGGAAATCACGCTGTAGACCAGGCTGAACTCAGAGCACCTGTCTCTGCCTCCTGAGTTCTGGGATTAAAGGCGTACGCCACCACCCTCTGATAGTCCATCTCTTTTTTTTGTTGTTGTTGTTTTGTTTGTTTGTTTGTTCGAGACAGGGTTTCTCTGTAGTTTTGGTGCCTATCCCAGAACTAGCTCTTGTAGACCAGGCTGGCCTCAAACTCCCAGAGATCCGCCTGCCTCTGCCTCCCGAGTGCTGGGATTAAAGGTGTGCGCCACCACCGCCCGGCTTAGTCCATCTCTTTTTACTGGTAGATATTTGTTGTTGTGCCTGAATGGTACAGGGGTATCACCTGCCCTCGTATGAGATAACAGTCCCTTTCTTGAAGATGGGCTCCTTCCATCAAGCCAAGGGGTCAGAGCCAGACTGTGGTAGGAAAGAAAGGTAGCCAGGAACAAGGTAGCTGTCATCCAGGGCCTTGGGTGAACTTGGCTAAGTCCAAAGCACTCTCTTCCCCAGGGCAGGGGAGTGGCTGGGAGCACTCAGACTGGTAGAGGAGACCCTGCCTGGAAAGGAGCCAGATGCGGTGTGATAGGAAACCCAGGGCTCTGAAGAATCTGGGCCCCTGGAGGCAGCTGGGTCTGTGCAGGACTCAGTGTGGATCTGGGTGCCGACAGGGAGTTGGAGGAGCGGCTAAGCCTGGGAACTCATCGCTGTCTTGGAGCCTCCACTGGGTTTACTGCTGCCTCACGGGCTGTGGCCAGGACCAAGCAATGACTGATTCTCGGGTGCAAGTGGAGATTCTCAAGGCTCAGCAGAAAGCCCCCAGCAGCTGGTTGCTGGTTGTGATGGAGAGTTCTTTCCAGAGCTCTTACCTCCAGCAGTCAGGGGTATTCTAGCGGTCAGGGTTTATTCTGTGGAACGGGTCACACTGAGCCACCTCTTTCTTTCCTGGTGGCCTCTGCTGTGCTAGGGCCCACATGCAGTGAGGGTTTATTCTGCAGAACGGGCCACTCTGAGCCACCTCTTTCTCTCCTGGTGGCCTCTGCTGTGCTAAGGCCCACATGCAGTTAGACTACAGATCCTCACTCCACTTCCAGCCCCTACTGTGACCACCGCCTCTGTAAGGTCTGGCCCAGGAGGACTCTCCCAGAGACCCGCTGCCCTCTAACTTCCACAGGGCCTTCTCGCAGGCTGTTTCACTACTGAGATCCCCTACCACCCTCCTCCATATGCCTTCTTCCCTCATATGACACCTCAGTGGGAGTCACTTCTGACCCCCCCACAAATCTATCCTGACATCCCTCTCTGTGGCAGTACGGGGGTACCCCTGCGGTGGTTGTCCTCATGTAGTAACAGTCTCCAAGGACTGGGCCGTGTAGGCTAGATCTTCCACAGGGCGTGCTGTGCTATGTATAGCTGACTGGGACAGCTCCTACATCTGTTCATGGTGCCTGCCCTTGCTAGCACTCAGGTCCTACCATACCTTCCTCAGGACTCCCCTTTTCTGGTTCTTCTGGCAGGAACCAGCCACACCTTTGCCTCTCAGTGCCACTGGAGCCCTACGTGGGCCTGATCCTCCTAGCCCTGCGGTTAGGGTTGCTCTTTGTGCTGGTCTTGTCCTGTGGTCAGGCTTGTCTCTCCTTTGTCCTCTGATACCCTCCCAGAGGTTGGGCACTGAAGAGTACTGGGCTCCAGCTAGAGCATCGCCCTGCTCTCTGATACCCAAGGCCTACTCAGGAAGACAGTAGGAGAGGGGCATCTGGCCACACACACAATGTGGCTGAGTTCCAGAACCTTCTGGGTGGGACCTACAGGGAGAAAGAAAGGAGAGTCACCCATGAGGCTAGTCCAGCAGGGACCGAGGTAACTGTGCTCAAGAAACCACGCGGGACAGACACACTGGCAGTGGTGGCCATGGGAGAGAGAGGACAGGTGTGAGGCTGCTGGGTTGCCTTCGTGGGAGAGACCCATGGCTCTGGGGCTTTCCATGATGATGGCCTCTGTAGCCTTGTGACCCGGTTTGAAGGGGCTGCTGCCGTGGGTTGACTGCCAGCAGGCGAAGAGTTTGAAGCTGGCTCCAGTCTCTGTCATGGTGTGAGTTGCCCACCGACTCTCAGAGGACAGAGGAAAGGACCGGGGAGGGCCCTGTGTCCTCCCTGACCAGCTATGACCACCTAGCTTGATCTGTAGCCAAGGGCCTCCCTGTTGGCTTGCTGATTGGGGTGGCTGGAGGCAGCGCAGAAGTGCAGAACACCCTTAGCCAAGCACAGTATATCCCTATGTGTCAGGGTCCCGTGGTCTGATGGTTGAATTCTAGCCTGTTTCTTTCCCATGAAGTAATCAGTAAAAGAAAATCTTTCAGGGCTGGTGCTCAGTGGGGCCTGAGACTAGTGCTTGTGGCTGGGGCCTGCGTCCTGTTTGTCATGGCTTTGTATGCCTGTGGGAGCTTTCTGCTCTGCAACACCCCAGATGGAGGCAGCTGGCCACCCACTCCTCTGAGACATTTGGCCCCCACTGCCCAGGCCCCTTCTTTGGGATACCACCTTTCTCATGCCCTCATTTCCAGCCTCTACGCAGGGGCAGGTGGGCATGGCTGTGGTAGATAGTGGTAGATAATGACTTTCTATTTCTCTGCCTTTTTTGCTGCCTTTTGTTTCCAAGACCTAACCCTGACATCCTATGATAGCTAAACAAGAAAATTAAATTCTGTCTCTCCTGTTCAGTGTTGGTCTTTTGAGGGGCAGGGTGTCTCTGCATGCAACAGGACGGTAGGGAGCAAAAGCAATGTAGCAGCTGGCCAGAGTTGCTCCCTAGAGACCCCTAAACAGTTTCTGCCAATCCCTTCCCCATTCTGGGATGACATCCTCATCTATAAGCCAGGGTTACAACAGTGTCCACCAGCTAGGTACCAGGGGGGTTCAGAGTGGCCGCAGGAGGGAACAAGTACCCTCTGTGGGCTACTCTCATCGCTGGAGGCTTCCACTGCCTCCTGGAGGTGCCATGAGACTTGATTCCTTGCAGCTGGTCCCTTGCCTAGCCCCTGCGTCCATGCTGGCTGTGTCTTAGGCGTATGGACAAGGAAAATAGCCTAGGCAGTATCCACACTGCCCGCTGCTCTGCCCGTTCTGCCACAGGTCACACAGGCCGCCTACTTCGTGCACTACTCTGCCTCAGCCTTCTCTTCCTGGTGGCCCACCTTGCCCTCCAGATATGCCTATACACCATGCCTCACCTGAGACAGCTTCTGGATCAAAACTGTAAGTGACTGAGGAGCAGAGCTGGGGAGGGACACTTGAGGACAGCAGTTCTGGGGTAGAGCAGAGGCGGTGCCAACTGGGAGCCTCAGGCCTCCAGCCTCACTAGGCCACCCTGCCTCACTCAGCTTCACCTAATATGGGCTGCCCCAGGTGCCTGGCCAGGATTTATGTCTGACCCAGATGGCCTAGCCTGCATATTGCTGGCAGTAATGTGGTCAGTGTGGCCAGGCCAGTCCCTGAGTGGCATCAGGTGGGAACAGCCTCAGGCTTTCTGGTGTCCCCACCTGTCAACATCTTCCTGTGCTTACTTGTAGCTGAGTCATGTGGCTGTGTAACACTAGGACTCCTCAGTGTCCCTGTCCAGCCTTAGTGTCCCCGCCCAATACCTATGGTCAGTGTCTCCACTTCTGGTCAGGCAGGGCTGATACCTGCACCCCAGCTTCGTGTGTAGAAGTCCTGGGCTTCAAGTCTCTGCCACTATGGAGCTCAGTTGAGCTTATCAACCACTCTCAGCCCCACCTGACTGAGAGTTCCTGTCTTGCCACTCATAGCCAAAGGACCAACCAAGCAGTATGAGTGTCTGGCCAGCCTCAGCTTCCCTGTCTGTGATGGTGGCGTGGTGGCACACACTTTTAACCTTAGCACGTGGGAGACAGAGGCAGGAGGATCACTGTGAGTTTGAGGCCAGCCTGGTTTACATAGCAAATTCCGGACAGCCAGGACTACATTAGAGACACCCTCGCAAAAACAAACAAAAAAGGTGACGTTTTCAGCATTCCTGAATCACTGACACTCTGTTCTACGTGAGATCCCTAGCAGCCATGCCTACAGGGCCCCCAGGACTCACTAGAACAACCACTGGGCATCCTGCCTGGCCTGGAGCCTCCTTCCTCAAGTCTTTTCTCTGCAGGCAGCCTTTGGGAGAAGGTGTCTCGACACATAGGGGTTACAAGGTAAGATCCCCATTCCCTCCTCACCCCTGTGAGCCTCTCTTTGGGTTTCGGAAGGATGGTTTGGGCGTGTCCCTGTCCCCTTGATCCCACTCTGTTCTCCTTCACAGGCTGGACCTGAAGGTCCTGAAGGACATCTTTAACACCACTAGGTTGGTGGCACCTGACCTGGGAGTCCTCGTGGTGTCCTCTCTTTGCCTTGGCCTCTGTGGACGCCTCACAAGGAAAGCACGGCAGAGCCAGCGCGCCCAGGAGCTGGTAAGGGACAGAGGCGGCTAGGATGGTGGTGAGGGCGTGAATGCTGGCGTCCTACCCACTCTGACAGTTTTGATTTTAACAAACTTAGACATTTAGAGTTAAGTTTGGAGAATTAGCATGAAGTGTGTGAAAAGGGATCTAGGGGAGGAAAACATGTTGTGCCACATTTTCCTGCTTCCAGTCATGTGGAAGCCTGCTCTGCAGAACCCCAGAGTGGGTCTGTGCTCTGGGAACTGTCACTTGTGGGCATCAGCCAAGCTGAAACATGCCGGCTGGGTAAGAACCTGAGAGGCTGTGGTTGCCTTCCTGCAGGACTTAAGGCTCTAATTAGCTTATTTTTAGGGAGGGACAGGGTTCCGCCACTGTTCCCAAGGGGCCACAGCTGGACATTTCAGCACCCTTGAGCCCTGCTCGAGGGCTGCAGTCCAGCTTCCCCACACCACGCCAGCCTTAGCCTACCCCCTCCCCCAGCTGAGATAGGATTTATGGCCACCCAGGTGTCTTGGTGCAGGCACACCCTACTCTTAGACACCAAGTTCCAGCATCCATTTATCAACACCTGCCACTTGCTAGGCTCTAGAGGATACCAGAGAGCAGAAGGGACTTCAGAAGTCTCTAGAGGTCGGGGGCTGGGTGGAGCTGTGAGGATCAGGTGGCTTGGGGGCTTCTGTCACGTGGTCAGCAGTTATCCTTGTCTTCTTCGGCCTGGAATTGCTCATTTGTCACCATGCTTCTCAAGAGGTTCCCAGGGCCTCCAGGCCAGCCAGGGCTATACAGTGAGACCCTGTCTCAAAAATAAAATCCAGCCGGGCCGTGGTGGCAAGTGCCTTTAATTGCAGCTCAGGAGGCAGATGTAGGCGGATCTCTGTGAGTTCAAGGCCAGTCTGGTCTGCAGAGTGAGTTTCAGGACAGCCAGAGCTATAGAGAAACCCTGTCTCCAAAAAACAAAAACAGACAAACGAAAAAGAGGCTCCCAGGGCTAGGCCAGCATATCTCCTCTCCTCTGGACTAGCAGAATATAGCTCTACCTTCCCTCTCAGCTCCTCCTCCCTAAGATCCTCATTGGCCTTACTTTCAGCTTCTGTGGGCTCGTTAGAAGGGGTAGTTCAGGGATCAGCTACTCTGTCTCCCGGCCTGACCTCCCACCCTCATGCTTCTAGTCTAGGATAAACGGTACATCCCTGGGACTTCGATAGCTGGCTCCTCTTTCATGCCCAGGCTCCACAGTTTTCTTTGCAAGATGGGAGGCAGACTCAGAGAGGTTAAGTAATTTTCCCAAGGCTATACAGAATCGAGACTACTGGAGCATGGGAGGTGCCCATGGCATCTATCCCCAGAGCCAGTACCCAGTAACCCCTCAACTGTTCCCACAGGCACAGCTGGGGACATGGGCTGCCAGCAGCTGGCTTGGGCTAGGGCTGCTGACGACAGTTTGTGTTCTTTTCCACCATACCCTGGCTTTTCCTGAGGCCTGGGATGCAGCTCTTTTCTGGGAAACCCTTCTGTCAGTGCCAGGGAAAACAGGTCCTGTCAGGTCTCAGTCTCCTGCCCCAGGCAAGGACTGTCTCGTTTCTTCTCAGGTAGCTGGTCACTTCTGTCATTCTGGAGGGTCAGAGAGGGCAGCAGCAGTCCAGGACATGGTACCTTCTCTGGGGTGTGGGAAGACTAGAAAATGCCTAGTTGGAGAGCTGGAGGTCCTGATGTTCCTGTGTCCCCAGCCCCCACCTCCCTAGAGGCCCCATAAGATACAAATGTAGCCCTGTTCTCCCTGACCTGTGGGATTGGGGCAGTCACCTATCACCTCTGGATCAAGGATTATGGGTCTGAAGGTGCTATAAAAACGCAGTGTAAACCGTGCGGTGGTGGATCTCTGTGAGTTCGAGACCAGCCTGGTCTACAAGAGCTAGTTCCAGGACAGGCTCCAAAACCACAGAGAAACCCTGTCTCGAAAACAACAACAACAACAACAACAACAAAAAAAACAACACAGTGTAGGGTACGTGGTATGCATGTGTGCATCCTCTTTCCCTCCTTCCTAAAACTCTCTCTCCAGGAGTCGAACAAAACTAACACAGGGTCTTCAGGAACAGATTTGGGGTCTGGGAGGCAATCCTGCCTTCCTGGGAATCATGACCAAGATGGGATCAAAAGAGGTGCTTGAAGTGTCCCAGAACAGCTGGGCCATTCTGTGCCTGGCCTGCCAGAATTGTGCATGGGGCTCTGAGGGTGACACTTGTGGCAGAGCTCTAGTGAAAAGGGAGAAAGGATAGGCCTTATCTCTCCCCTCAGGTAGGCAGATAAGACTGAAGCAGCCCCAGGGTGATGATGCTGATGTCACTTCCCCATGCCTTTAGCAGGATGGTGACGACATGGATGCTGCCCCAGCAGTGGGGCCACAGGGAGGCCCTGCCCTGGCAACCAAACGCAGGCTGTGGCTGACCTCCCGTTTCCGGGTCACAGCCCACTGGCTGCTGATGGCTTCTGGAAGGATGCTGACCATTGTGCTACTAGCACTGGCAGGTACTTTGGGGCAGGGAATCTTGACACTGACTGGCATGGGGAGATGACTCAGAGCTCCCTGATGGGCCAGGCCAGGTGTGACCCAAAGTGCCTGTCCCTCCTCCCCCCGTAGGTATAGCCCACCCTTCAGCTTTCTCCAGTGTCTACCTTCTGGTCTTCCTGGGCATCTGCACGTGGTGGGCTTGCCACTTTCCTCTCAGCTCCTTGGGCTTCAACACACTGTGTGTCATGGTGAGCGCCTTTGGCGCTGGCCATCTCATCTGCCTCTACTGCTATCAGACACCTTTTGTCCAGGATGTGCTACCGCCCGGCAGCATCTGGGCCAGGTAAGGCTTCCGCATGGGCCTTCTCACCCAGCCATGGTCATGCTGCCCTCAAAGCTGGCAGTCTGTGACGTGCCCTCTCTCCGATAGGGTGTTCGGTCTCAAGAACTTTATAAACCCCCCTAACTGCTCCAGCCCCAACGTGCTGGTACTCAACACTAACCATTCCTGGCCCATCTACGTGAGTCCTGGTATCCTGCTGCTGCTCTACTACACAGCCACCTCTCTCCTGAAGCTCCGCAAGAGCCGCCCCTCAGACCTGGTGAGTCCCTGCCATCACCTCCGCTGCCTTCTGGGACACTGGTGAGACAGATGTCCTGAGGCAGGTCTCCTGGGGCCCTCCCAGCCTGGACTGCACTCAGGATTCTGGTCTCTACAGAGGAAGGAGGCACCTAGAGAGGATGAGGAACATGAGCTGGAACTGGATCAGCTGGAGCCAGAGCCCCAGGCTAGGGATACCACCCAGGTGAGCATGGTCTTGGAAATTCGAAAGTCACTGGGAGCTGCCTGCAGACACTAGCTCACCCACGTGTCCTCTGCAGTGTGCGACGCTGACGTCCACAGGACCTGACATCGACAACTGCACTGTGCACATCCTGACCAGCCAGAGCCCTGTCCGCCAGCGTCCCAGTGAGTTATAGGCCTGGTGGTTATGAGGTTGCCTTCCTGTGAACACTTTATTTAACAGGGGCCCATTGGCTCTGATCTCCCTGTGGGCAAGTCTGAGGCTGCCCCCTAGTGGCCGTAGGTCTTATGCACACACCTTGCCTTATGCCCCAGCCTTCCAGGGCCAGTCCCTATGTCTAAATAGCTGATCCCCAAAACCCTTTGGGTGGCTCTCTAAGCCTCCCATTCCCATAGCACAAGGTCCCAGGAGCTTCTGTCATCCTGGCAGTGCTGGCCTTGGAGTTCCACTGGTTTGCATTTTTGTGGGGGCCGTTTGGTCTTTTTCTGGATCCTTATTTATTTTGAACTTAAAAAAAAAATCTTTAATTACATTAGTTCATTGTGTGTAGGGTGCCAAGCTATTGTATGTATAGGGAAGTCAGAGGAGTTCGGTCTCTCCTCATACTATGGATCTTGAACTCAGGTCCTCAGGCTTGGTGGCAGGCCTTAACCTGCTGAGCCATCTTGCAGACCTCTGCTTTGAACTCTGGTGTTGAAATTAATTTCTGATACCGGAGATTGGCTGTGGGACCTGTGTGCCAGGCTTTATGCTGTACACTGAGCTACATTTCCTGACCTTCACTTTTGCAACTTGTCTGGTGTTTTTTTGTTTTGTTTTGCTTTTCGAGACCGGGTTTCTCTGTAGCTTTGGAGCCTGTCCTGGAACTAGCTCTTATAGACCAGGCTGGCCCTGAACTCACAGAGATCCACCTGCCTCTGCTTCCCAAGTGCTAGGATTAAAAGCATGCACCACCACCGTCCAGCCCACTTTTGCAATTTGTCTGGTGCATGTGATTCACAGATCTGAAAGGGCTGCCTCCTGCATCAGAGTGAGGCCGGTAGGGTCTGGCCAGGGTCACATGGCCAGAAGGGTCAGATTCTTCTGTTTTTGGCCAGCATCTACTATAGCTGCCTTGTGAGCCTGACCTCATCCCACCTGTACGCCCTGCTCATGCAGGTGGCCTGCTCCATGCTTTAGGGCCACAGTGAATATGGGGAAGGGACTCCAAAGGGTTCCTATGTGGTAGCTAATCTCAGTCCCACCCCCAGCACGCTCCAGGATGGCTGAGCGGAAAGAGATGTCACCACTACATGGCCTGGGCCACCTCATCATGGACCAGAGCTATGTGTGTGCCCTGATTGCCATGATGGTAAGGAGCCGACCCTGGGGCCACGGCAGTTTCCTTAGAGAAGGCAGGGAGGTGGGATGTCGTTCATTTCAGAGACCGAGACCCACAATCTAGTCACCAGAAACAGTCCTGGAATTGCCCATGAAGTTACCCACATCCCACATATAATGTGTGCCGTGCATATATACACAATGTTCTGCATGGGTACCTCATGGGGGCCTTACTGCTGGGGACTGAAGAGCCGGCCAGGTGTCCCATGCAGTCCCTGCTCACTGGCCCTGACTGTCCAGGTGTGGAGCATCACGTACCACAGCTGGCTGACCTTCGTGCTGCTGCTCTGGGCCTGCCTCATCTGGACCGTGCGGAGCCGCCACCAGCTGGCCATGCTGTGCTCGCCCTGCATCCTGCTCTATGGGCTGACACTGTGCTGCCTGCGCTATGTGTGGGCCATGGAACTTCCCGAGCTGCCCACTACTCTGGGCCCTGTCAGTCTGCACCAGCTGGGGCTGGAGCACACACGCTACCCCTGCTTGGACCTTGGTGCCATGGTGAGTGTCATCTGCCACATCTGGGCAGTGGTGGGATTTCTGCCTGGGAACCCAGAAGGAAAATAAGTGTTAATTTGTCATGTGATCAGTTGAGTGGACACTGTAGGAGAGTATGTCTAATTCATCATTGAGTTACTCTGGGCCCACCCTAGAATATAGAAGTTGTGCTGGGTGATGGTGGTGCACACCTTTAATCCCAGCACTCAGGAGGCAAAGGCAGGTGGATCTCAGTGAGTCTAAGGCCAGCTGTTCCAGGACAGCCAGAGCTACACAGAGAAACTGTGTCTTGAAAAAAAAAAAACGAACACATATATGTGGTGTATGTGTTCAAAGCATGTTTGCTGAGTGAGTGGCATTGTGCTGTTGCAGGTGCTATCTCCATGTCCTTGATGCTGGGGTTGTCCATGACTGTGTCTAGTCAGTTTGGCTCTTGAGTCACCCAGGGTTCCTGCATGAGGCAGGTGTATAACAGTGTCTTGATGCCTGCCCATGGTGTGTGGGCTGATGGATTGCAATATAGCTCGTAAGACTGTACGCCTATGTGTGTACTAGTATGAGTGTCTGTATGCATCTTTAATAATGGGAGTGTAAACATGTGAGTTTGGCCAATGTATGTAAGGTTGTGAACCTGTGTCTGTGAGGCTTTTATGTGCATCTGTGGATCTGTGGCCCTCTAAGCCTACACATGTGAGTAAAGTTGCATTTGTGGTCATGGGAGAGGCCGAGGGCTTTCCATGACCCCACGTCATAGACTGGGCCCTCTGTGACACCCCTGCTCCCCACAGCTGCTCTACCTGCTCACATTCTGGCTCCTGCTGCGCCAGTTTGTGAAGGAGAAGCTGCTAAAGAAGGCAAAGGTGCCTGCTGCACTGCTGGAGGTCACGGTGGCGGACACAGGTAAGTAGCATGTGGGGCTGGAACAGCCACCACCCCCCTGTCCTCCCTCTGCCGAGGCCATCACTCTGCCTTCTGTCCTGTTCTGCAGAGCCCACACAGACTCAGACACTGCTGCGGAGCCTGGGGGAGCTAGTCACAGGCATCTATGCCAAGTACTGGATCTATGTGTGCGCCGGCATGTTCATCGTGGTCAGCTTTGCTGGCCGCCTAGTGGTCTACAAAATCGTCTACATGTTCCTCTTCCTGTTGTGCCTCACCTTGTTCCAGGTGCCCACAGCGATAGGCAGGGAGGGCTAGTGAGCGGGCTCTGTTCCTCGCTTGCCCTGCTCACCGGTCACCACTTGCAGGTCTACTACAGCCTGTGGAGGAAGCTGCTCCGGGTCTTCTGGTGGCTGGTGGTGGCCTATACCATGCTGGTGCTCATTGCAGTGTACACCTTCCAGTTCCAAGACTTCCCCACCTACTGGCGCAACCTCACTGGCTTTACGGATGAGCAGTGAGTCGGGGGCTGCAGCGGCACCTTCCCTCGTCCCTACCCCATGCCTTGGCGCTGTTCCTGCTCATAGTGGGCGCTGGGGCAGGGCAGAGTGGGGTACTGACGGCTTTCTTCTGCCAGGTTGGGAGACCTGGGCCTGGAGCAGTTCAGCGTGTCGGAGCTCTTCTCCAGCATCCTCATCCCTGGCTTCTTCCTGCTGGCCTGCATCCTGCAGCTGCACTACTTCCACCGGCCCTTTATGCAGCTCACTGACCTAGAGCACGTGCCCCCACCAGGCACCCGCCGCCCTCGATGGGCTCACAGGTTCACTGCCTTCCAGGGCCGTGGGGGTGAGGTGTTTTCTTAGTCTGTGTCACCGGGTGAGATGGCCATTCTCAGCCTAGACAGGAGCTGTGATGTTGCTCTGGTCCCTGTACACTCGGGCTAGAGTCCACAGATGACAGTGGGGAGGCTGTGCTGGGACGGGGGCTTCCCCAGGGAAAGAAGAGACAGGAACACAGGTAGGAAGTGGCTCTTGGTCTCTCCCAGGCAGGACGCAGTGAGCGAGGCCCCTCTGCTACAGCAGCAGGAGGAAGAGGAGGAGGTCTTCAGGGATGATGGGCTGGGCATGGATGGGCCCCACCAAGCCACGCAGGTCCCTGAAGGTGAGTCTGGAAAGGGTGGGCAGAACACAGCCCCACCAGGCACACAGGGTGCCAAGCTCTGCCACCTCCTGGATATGGATTTGAGGAAGGCACACATAACCCCCAGGAGTCCCAACCCTCCTTTCTGGCCCTGCCCCTTTCTCCTTCAGCCCAAGTTCCTCCTCACTTCTATCCCTTCCATACTGAGCTCCACCCTATGCCATCCCTGCTAAGCCTCATCCTCCCCACCAAGCCCTACCCATTACTGAGCCTCTCCTTACTGAACCCCACTCTCTCCACCAGCACTGAGCCCCTCCCCTTGTACAATCCGCCCTCTTCCGAAAGCCCACTGAGTTTCTATCTCCTTCCTAAGCCCCACCCCATCACCAAGCCCTACCCCTCCTCACTGAGCCCCACTTCCACAGGTGCAGCCAGCAAGTGGGGCCTGGTGGCTGACCGGCTGCTGGACCTAGCCGCAAGCTTCTCCGATGTCCTCACTCGCATCCAGGTGTTTGTGCGGCGCCTGCTAGAACTGCACATCTTCAAGCTGGTCGCCTTCTACACTGTGTGGGTGGCCCTGAAAGAAGTGAGTGTAGCATCCCAGGCTCGGTTTCCTTGTCTGAAGCAGGGCCGGTCACTCCTGGCCTGGCTTTGCTGGCTGCCCTAGAGCCAGGCCCGACGGGTCATGGCAGTCGTCCTGGAGTCCAGTCCAGGTGCTGCCTGGTTTGTCCACTGCCGCCTGTTCCCCGCAGGTGTCTGTGATGAACCTGCTGCTGGTGGTGCTGTGGGCCTTTGCTCTGCCGTACCCACGCTTCCGGCCCATGGCCTCCTGCCTCTCCACCGTGTGGACCTGTGTCATCATCGTGTGCAAGATGCTCTATCAGCTCAAGATTGTCAACCCACACGAGTACTCCAGCAACTGCACAGAGGTGTGGGCAGGGGGCTTCCCTGGGATGAGTTGTCCCGGCTGGAGTGATTTCTCATGGAATGTGGAGACACTGGGCCAGTGACTCCTGTAACCAGAGTAGAGAGGCCCTCGGGACAGCTGTGCCTAAATACTCACCTAGTTCTGCCCTTTCTATTTGCGCTTCTGTTTACACCCATGGCCTTGGCCTGTCCCCTTCCCCATCAAGGTGGCCCCAAGACTGACAGCCCAATAAACCTATTCTGGACCCATCCTGGAGCTTCAGCCGTGGGATAGGTTTATGATAGCACCACAGTCCCTACTCCATCGTGACCTGGGACCTAGGGCTTATGTTCACCCCTCTCTGCAGCCTTTTTCCAACAGTACCAACCTGCAGCCCATGGAGATCAACCAGTCTTTGCTGTACCGTGGCCCTATCGACCCTGCCAATTGGTTTGGGGTGCGGAAGGGCTTCCCCAACCTGGGATATATCCAGGTGAGTGAAGACTGGCAGCCAGGGCAGATGGTCCCCTAATGGTCCCTGATGGTCCCCACTGACTCCTGGCCCCACCTACACAGAATCACCTACAGATCCTTCTGCTGCTGGTGTTTGAGGCTGTGGTATACCGGCGCCAAGAGCACTACCGCCGGCAGCACCAGCAGGCCCCTCTGCCTGCCCAGGCCGTGTGTGCAGATGGCACCCGCCAGAGATTGGACCAGGACTTACTTAGCTGCTTAAAATATTTCATCAACTTCTTCTTCTACAAATTCGGGCTGGAGGTGAGGCCGGGTATCCACACATCACTCCTTTCGGCAGGACCAATGGCAGGAGGCTCTGTTGAGCATCTGTAATGATGTCTAAGTGCTCGAAGCACAGCCTACTCTGAGGCTAGCTGAGAGGCTGGCCCATGGTGTTCAGGAAGGCCAGGGAGGTGCCCTGGCAGGAGCCGGCCAAGGCTGGCCAGTGTCTGAAGCTGAATCTTCCCCAGCCGTGGAGCCCCTCATCCATGAGCCTTGGCCTGCTCCTTCCAGTATGGTGAAGATATGTCTAGCCTCTGCTGCCTACCTAAGATAGTGGTTTAGGTGACTGGCCCTCCAGTAAAGACGAGCCACTCAGTGACCTCAAGGCAGGGGTCCTCTGAGTCTGTGGACCCGGAGCAGATTAAAGAGTCCTTCCTATCAAGTCCATCCCTTGTATTCCCTCCAGATCTGCTTCCTGATGGCTGTGAATGTGATCGGACAACGCATGAACTTCATGGTGATCTTACATGGCTGCTGGCTGGTAGCCATCCTTACACGCCGGCGCCGAGAAGCCATCGCCCGCCTCTGGCCCAATTACTGTCTATTCCTTACATTGTTCCTGCTGTATCAATACCTGCTGTGCCTCGGCATGCCACCCGCACTGTGCATTGGTAAGCCACGTGGTTGAAGGGGGGGGGGCGTGGGCTTCTTCCTGTCCACCCTCTTCCTGGCCACACCTAGATTCCTGTCAAGGGCACCAATTATATTCTCTGTGACCTGCACATTCTCTCTGGGCCTCATGAGCAATAGTTGTGACCTGGCTTGAGGTTGGCTTTCTGAGGGCAGGGCAACCTAAGCCTGCAGGGCTGTGGCCTCTCGTGACAGCCTATTGCAACAGTGCCATTGTCAGGTGTGTAGTCTGTATTAAAATGGCACCATTTCTTTTTTCTTTATTGATTTTTATTGAGCTCTACATTTTTCTCTGTTCCCCTCCCTGCCTCTCCCCTCCCCTTAAACCCTCCCCTAAGGTCCCCATGCTCCCAATTTACTCAGGAGATCTTGACTTTTTCTACTTTCCATGTAGATTAGATCTATGATGCCTCTCTTAGTGTCCTCATTGTTGTCTAAGTTCTCTGGGATTGTGATTTATAGGCTACCAGTTCTTTCTTGTAGTTGTGTTCTGTTTGGCCTTTGGCTTCCTTTTGGGCCACCAACCAGCTCCCAAGTCATGACACAGAGACTTCTTATTAGCTATGAATGCTTGGCCTCATAGTATGCTTGTCCCACCAGCTCTTGTAACTTAAGTTAACCTGTTTCCCTTTATCTGTGTTTTGTCCCGGGACTTTTTACTTTTCTTTCCTTCTGTGCGTCCTTCTTTCCTCCTCCTGTGACTCTGGCTGGGTGGCCGGCTGGTCCCTGGTGTCTCCCCCTTTCTTCTTTATTCTCTCAACCCTAGATTCTTCTTCCTACTTATTCTCTCTGCCTGCCAGCCCCACCTAGCCCTCTACTGCCTAGCTATTGGCCATTCAGCTTTTTATTAAACCAGTGGGGTACCTTAGGCAGGCAAGGTAAAACAAATGTATCACATCTTTACCTCATTAAATAAATGCAGTGTAAACAAATGTATCACATCTTTGCCTAGTTAAACAAATGTATCACATCTTTACATAGTTAAAGTAATATTCCACAACACTGTATTCTCTGGCTCTTTCATCCAGCTTTTCCCATCCCTATGACATTTCTGGAAAGCCAGGCTGGTAGCTTTGCCACATGCCCCAAGGGGTGGATGTGCTTAGCCAGGCATGGGTAACTTTATTGGCATGGGTTTCGTGATGGTTCCATGGAGGTGGTGTGACCCATGACTATAACCAAGCTTGCCCATCTGACCTGTTCACATTTGCCTGCCCACATCTGGGTGCTACAGACACGATTACCACAGGGTAACTCTGCCCACTGCTCCAGAGATGGTCTTTCTGTCCTCCTGTGTCTTTAATCTTCCACTAGCTTCTTTGCAGGGGAGAGCTTGCATTTTTCAATCGCCTGTTTAAAGTTTCTTTTAGCATCCTCAGGGTAGAGGTGGAGCCTATGACTTAACACACGTTGGGCAAGTGCTCAGACACTGAGCTACACCCCAGTCCCTCGTCTTTGTTTTCAGCAGAGTGGAAAGTGCTTCAGGTCCCCAGACTGTCCTCCTGCCCCAGGTTGTGGGAACCCAGTAGGCATCCTTCTCTGCAGCAGGGGTGATTCCTGGGGATTTCTTTGTCCCCTCTGTCCTGGAGGAATGGACAATCTCCCCTCCCTGTGAGATTGCCTGGGATGTCTCCCATAGCTTGGTTATATACCTGGAACAGTTCCAGACATTTCAGACAAGTTCTGAGAGTGTCTGTGGGGATACCATGTCTTCTTGCTGGTGGCCTTAATCTTCTTGACTCAGCTACAGTGGCATCTGCCAGGTTTTCCCATGGATGTTTGTTTTTTTTTGTTTTGTTTTGTTTTTTCGAGACAGGGTTTCTCTGTGGCTTTGGAGCCTGTCCTGGAACTAGCTCTGTAGACCAGGCTGTCCCATGGACATTTGTATTTTTTCCTCATAGTGAATTACTATCACAGGGAGATGCTTTAAGATTATGCAAATCTCGCCAGGCGGTGGTGGCGTGCGCCTTTAATCCCAGCACTCGGGAGGCAGAGGCAGAGGCAGGCGGATCTCTGGGAGTTCGAGACCAGCCTGGTCTACAGAGCTAGTTCCAGGACAGGCT
>NC_022011.1:30204352-30261216 GCF_000317375.1 Microtus ochrogaster | reverse complement strand
AAAAAAAAAAAAAAAGATTATGCAAATCTCATTTCCCATTGAGCATCTTCTAAAAGAGAGCTATTGCCCCTTCTGTTTGTTTATTCAAATACATGTTCCTGTGCTAAGATAACTTTTTTTTGTTTTGTTTTGTTTTTCCATTTCTCTACTCTGGAACCATTGCTGTGCGCTTTGTCTCTCAAACCTTCTAGCTTTGGCTATAGGTATTCCCAGCCCTCTCATGGCCTGGTCTTCCCAGGGACATTGGCATTTCCTACTCCTGAGATTCCTGTTTCATCTTGTACCCCTGGCCACAGAGCCCCGGTGCTATTCAGACAGAGCTTTAGGACAGACCTATCATGACTATAACCCTAGAACGCCACTAACTATGGTCCACATGGCTAGTGGTACCTCCTTCTCTTGAAGCGTGGTTTTCTGTGACTCTAACTGGTTCCTTTCTTCCCAGCACCTTCTGAGGTCTTCACTCAATGATCTTCAGTTTGTCCCTGTCTTCCTCCAATACCTAGAACACTCTCTTGACATAGTATGAGTTGTACTGTGTCATTCCATCCTTCAGATTTGATGAGTCCACACAGGGCCCTGGTTGGTTCATTTGTTTATTTATTTTGGCTCTTTGAGACAATGTCTCTGTGTAGCCCTGGTGGTCCTGGAACTCACTCTGTAGACCAGACTGGCCTTGAACTCAGAGATCTGCCTGCCTCTGCCTCACAAGTGCTGGAATTAAAGGTGTGCACCCCTACTGCCCAGCTTGGGCCCTGGTTCTTGACGAGAATGCCAACCACCCTACATGCCCTTCATGCATCCCTTCGAAGTCAGCCCTTCCCTTCCTCGGGCACCAGCCTATCTTCTGTCCAGTCCAAGAATGTCACATGGTAGAAATGGTGTAGTATGCTCTGTTGCAATTGGCTTCTCTCTTAGTGGGCGCAATCAAAATTCCTCAGGTGTTTGCTTTCTGTTAGCAGGTGATGACAGGGCCTCTCAGGTGTTCATATTCACTTAGGCAGAATTCTTCCAGGTGTTGTTGCCTCAGCAACAGTATCCAAGGTGCGCCATAGTCGTTGAAGGATTTCTGAATTATTTCCAGCTTTGGGTCATTATTTTACATGTTTCATGCTATTAAATTATTTGAACATAATTCATTCTAAACACTGGCATCTCCTTGGGAGGTACCTGCCTTGTCTCAGGTGAGGCCCACCATGGTCCTGCCCTCTGACCGTTAGTGACCTCTGCCACCTCCAACTCACTCCCCCCCCAGACCTAGTGTAGTATCTGTTTAGAAATTCACATCCTGTTAGACTCTGTATCCGTGGGTCAGTGTTCTGAAGACTGAGTGGTGTTGAGAACAACTAGTTAACTAGTTAACCATACCGGAATGTGTGACACAGTCATGGCCTCTGAGACTCCTGGTAGCAGAGGGGGCTGAGGACAGCTTGTGCCTTTTCTGATGTGTCCCCCACCCACAGACTACCCGTGGCGCTGGAGCCAGGCTATCCCCATGAATTCCGCTCTCATCAAGTGGCTGTACCTGCCTGACTTCTTCAGAGCCCCCAACTCCACCAACCTTATCAGTAAGTGCGACCCCACCACTCCCTCCAGGATACCTGCCCACCCCACAGGAGAGTGTAAAGACTCCATAGGCAGGGTGCTTGTTGGATACACAGGGACCTGTGTCTGGAACCCTCAAGGGGACAAGTTGTCTAGGTGCTGACAGTCGCATGGTGCTTCCTTCTGTAGGAGAGCCATGCCACCCCACAGCCTCATCCAGATGGGGCTCATACAAATAAAACATGTCAAACGAGTGTATGGATGAACACAGCGTGCATACGTGTGCACACTGATGGCCTCACAGATTGCAGGGAAATATACAGCAGCCCACGCTCCCTGACGCATGTGCACGTCTACAGCACACACAGAGACCGGCGTGTCCCGTTTCCAGCTCTTATGTCTAGACGCTTTCTCAGCTGTGAAATGGGAGCGGCCCCTCAGCCCCTCAGCCCCTGGCAGCCCATCCTTTCTCACCTGCAAGCAGCATTAGCAGCTCTCCTGTCCTGCAGGTGACTTCCTCCTGCTGCTCTGCGCCTCTCAGCAGTGGCAGGTATTCTCAGCGGAGCATACAGAGGAGTGGCAGCACATGGCTGGCATCAACACTGACCACCTGGAGCCCCTGCGAGGGGAGCCCAACCCTGTACCCAACTTCATCCATTGCAGGTAGGTCCCATTCTGCCCACTCTGAAGCCCCTGCTAAGACGGGATAGCTGGCCTGACCCAGCAACCTCAGTGATATCCCCACTTGCCAGGTCCTATCTGGATATGCTGAAGGTAGCTGTCTTCCGCTACCTGTTCTGGCTGGTGCTTGTGGTGGTGTTTATCACAGGGGCCACCCGCATCAGCATCTTTGGGCTGGGGTACCTGCTGGCCTGCTTCTACCTGCTGCTCTTCGGTACTGCCCTGCTACAGAAGGACACACGGGCCCAGCTCGTGCTGTGGGACTGCCTCATCCTCTATAACGTCACGGTCATCATCTCCAAGAATATGCTCTCGGTGAGCAGACTGCCCACCCAACCCTGCCCCAGGCCTCCCCAGGAGCCCTGGATTAACCTGCCCCTCTCCTGGCCCCAGCTCCTGTCCTGTGTCTTCGTGGAGCAGATGCAGAGCAACTTCTGCTGGGTCATCCAGCTCTTCAGCCTCGTGTGCACAGTAAAAGGCTACTACAATCGTGAGTGGGCAAGAAATGTGGGTGAGGGCAGGCACAAGCCTCTCCACTGCTTTTGGTGCTAACCCCTAGCCTTGCTGGCCTCCGCTTCACAGCCAAAGAGATGATGAGCAGAGACCGGGACTGCCTGCTGCCTGTGGAGGAAGCCGGTATCATCTGGGACAGCGTCTGTTTCTTCTTCCTGCTACTGCAACGGCGCATCTTTCTCAGCTACTACTTCCTGCACGTCAGTGCTGACCTGAAGGCCACTGCCCTGCAGGCCTCCAGGTCTGCCTTGCTTCTTTGCCCTGGGGTGAGGTAGCGTCCCTCATCCTCAGCACAGGTTTCCCCTCGGACAACATCTCTCGATCCTGTCACCAAAAGGGAAAGCAAAGGACCCCTAGCACCTTGGTATCATCAGAACTGCTCTTACTGCCCATGGCTGAGAAGACAGTGAGGCCCTACAGTGGTTTAAACCAACATATGACCCAAGTTGTCCTGAGTGTCTCCCACTGGAGGGCTGTGACATGGCATCATGCTCCCAACAGAGGTCTCTGCCCCTGGAGCTGAACTTAGGGCCAGCAGCTTCATTTACCTACCTCAGAGCTGCCACCCAATGTCCCTTCCTGTGATGGTGTACTGCCCCAGGAAAACAGGTGGCAAAAGATATTTCTTCTCACATGGCTGCAGGTGTCTCCCAGTATATACCTCAGTAAGAGTAGGAGGACCAGCCGGGCTCCCTAGGGGCAGGGGCTTGAGTTCGGCCAGTCCCGGAGGTAGAGAGAAAACCCGTGCATCTAGAGGGAAGTGCTGAGGTCTGGCTCTTCCCTGCAGGGGTTTTGCCCTCTACAATGCAGCCAACATTAAGAGCATCAACTTCCACCGCCAGACTGAGGAGAAGTCGCTGGCCCAGCTGAAAAGACAGTAGGTGTCATCTGGGCTAGGGACGCTTTGATCCTTCTGGCCAGCCTGGCACTCAGAGCTCCTTCCTGCTCACAGGATGAAGCGCATCCGTGCCAAACAGGAGAAGTACAGGCAGAGCCAGGCAAGCCGTGGTCAACTCCAGTCCACAGACTCCCAAGATCCCAGCCAGAGGCCGGGTAAGCATGTGCTGTGGAGACCACGCCCTACTTGGGAGGCTGGTATCTTAGAGGCTATTGGCTGAAGGCACTCCCACAGCAAGCAAGGACAAAACCCAGCAGCTCAGAGGAACCCCCCCACACACACATACTGCATCCAGGCATGTTCATGCTGCTGGAGCCTCTCTGCACTTGTGCAAGTGCTGTGCCGTAGGGCCCCACACCCTTGTCCTGTCCTGTGCTACGTATAAGTGGTATGCTTCAGGACCCAGTCCTGTGCCATGTGTTCCTGTCTGTCCCAGCAGGCCATATGGCCACCTGGGACTGTCACCTGCACTTGTGTCCCCTCTCCATCCCTTTAGGGCTCTGAGACGTGGCACTACATGGAACCTTGTCATTGCAGGAGTTCTGTGTCTGTTTCTGCCTTTGCCATGTGCCCTTGTGCCCAAGATAGGCTGCCCTTCCAGCCTCCTTTGCTTGTTCACGCTTGCCTTGCCCCTCCACAGGGCCTGACAGCCCAGGGGGCTCCTCCCCGCCACGGAGACAGTGGTGGCGCCCCTGGCTGGACCACGCCACAGGTATCCGGCCTTCACACCTCTGCACTTGTGCTATTGACCCTGATGCCTACTAGCTTTTCCTTGTCCTGTCTGGTCACGTCAGACTCTCTGACCTGTGTTCTGTGCATGGACCACCTTCCCTATCCTGCTGAACCCTGGATGGGATGGTTCTAGTGGGAAGGGGGGCACTCAAGCAAGGCCATGTGGGTGGAAGATGCTGAGGGGGGAGCATCATCCTTAATAACGGGTCTGCTGCCACCCAAGTCAAAACTTAAGATAGGAGGAACTCTAGGATTTTCTGGGTCTGGCTAGGGAAGAATTGGCTCTGCCATGGAGTCCAGCTCTCATGTACATACCCTTTCCTGTCCCTGCTGACTACAGTCATCCACTCTGGGGACTACTTCCTGTTTGAGTCGGATAGCGAGGAGGAAGAGGAGGCCCTACCTGAGGACCCCAGGCCTGCAACTCAGAATGCCTTCCAGGTGAGTTGGAGCCATGCCTTCCTGCTCTGTCTATGGAGTTCCTGAATGGGGCAGTGTGGAAAGACAGATATCCAAGGGCCTTGGAGTCCAGCTCCTATATATCACAGAAGTCCGCCTAGCCCATCAGACCTGTCCAGGTAGCTGAGGAAACAGGCTGTAGATAGATATGAGAGTCATAGGTAGCCCCTCTACTACCTTTCATGAAAGTCCTGGCTCTGACACCCTCCTCCTGGGCTCTATGAGTGCCACCTGATCTGAGAGAAAGGCTACATGTGTTTGGATACTGGTGTCTAGGAGAGGCCCTGGTTCTGAGGGATAGGTCATGCTGGGCAGCTGCATGTCTGCCTTCCGATTATCACAGTCTCTCGAGTCCATTTCCAAGAGAGGCTTGAGGAGGATAAGACCCACAGCTGGATAGAGAGCAGGAGTTAAGGATCCGATATGGCTGTCCCTCCATCCTCTTCCTTGGGAGGGGACCGTGATGCTAGGCTGAATGGATCTCTCAGCTCGAGATGCCAGAGTTCTAACCAGGAAATCTGGCTGGCAGATGGCATACCAGGCATGGGTAACCAATGCCCAGACGGTGCTGAGGCAGCGTCGGGAACAGGCACAGCAGGAGCAGGCAGGACAGCTGACTTCTGGTGAGTTGTGCTTGGGGGACTCCAGTGGGGGAGCTGCAGGGCAGGGCTACCTGGTGCTGATTATCCCTATGCCCAGGAGGTGACTTGAGCCCGGAGGTGGAGCCAGCAGAGGCCCCAGAGGACGAGATGGCAGGTGTGTAGCCTTGCTGGAAAGAGGGCAGGGGGCTGAAGGCTCTGGAGCCAACCCTCCAGCTCCGTCCTGCTCTCTTTGTAGGCCACAGTCACATGATGCAGCGTGTGCTGAGCACCATGCAGTTCCTGTGGGTGCTGGGCCAGGCCACAGTAGATGGGCTAACACGCTGGCTGTGCACGTTCACAAAGCACCACCGTACCATGAGTGACGTGCTGCGTGCAGAGCGCTATCTGCTCACCCAGGAACTTCTGCGGGTAAGGGCCCCTTGCACCAAGCCCCTCCTATACCTCATCAAGGCCACACCCATAGCTACTCCCTGTTAAGTGCCTGTGAGCAAAGCTGGGCCCATCCCAGTGGCCTGAGAGCTTTTCCATGCTCTCCACAGAGTGGAGAGGTCCGCCGAGGGGTGCTAGACCAACTTTATGTGAGTGAAGCCGAGACCACACTGTCAGCAGGTCCCGTGGAGACACGTGATGGACCCAGCACAGCCTCAAGGTTGGTGCAGGGCCTGAGGGACTTGGGGTGAGCCAGGGTTCCCGTTTCTGATTGTCCTCTGGCCCAAAGCAGGGACTGAACCCTGAGCTGCTGACAGGTCATCAGGGTACAGCACTGTTCAGTCTCAGCTGCTCCTTGTATTTCTCCAGGCACCATTTCTCTCCTTCCCCAGAGTCTAAGAATTGGCCCTCTCTGTGCCCTTTCTTCCACAGTGGGCTGGGAGCCGAAGAGCCTTTGAGTAGCATGACAGATGACACCAGCAGCCCCCTGAGCACAGGCTACAACACCCGCAGTGGCAGTGAGGAGATTATCACTGATGCTGGGGACCTCCAGGCTGAGACCTCTCTGCATGGCTCCCAGGAGCTTCTAGCCAATGCTCGCTCACGAATGCGCACAGCCAGTGAGCTGCTCCTGGACAGGTGGGGCAGGTTTTCGAGGGAGTTCTCCTGAGCAGGAAGCCCAGCGGGAGGAGCTAGGTGAAGGAGGCAGGAACTGGCTAGGCCTCGGGTCAGACTGTTGCCATGACTGCAGCCTGGGCTCTGCATCCAAGGGGTTCTTCTGGCTCTTGTCCCTTCACTCCTGTGGTCTTGTGGCAGGCGCCTACACATCCCCGAGCTGGAGGAGGCTGAGCAGTTTGAAGCACAGCAGGGCCGGACGCTGAGGCTGCTGAGAGCCTTGTACCAGTGTGTGGCGGCACACTCAGAGCTGCTTTGCTACTTCATCATCATCCTCAACCACATGGTGACAGCCTCAGCTGCCTCCCTGGTGCTGCCCGTGCTCATCTTCCTGTGGGCCATGCTGACCATCCCGAGACCCAGCAAGCGCTTCTGGATGACAGCCATTGTCTTCACTGAGGTGGGTGACCGCTTGTAGGATTGGGTCTGGGCCACTTGGCCCATGCTAAGTGCTCTGTCTTGCAGGTCATGGTGGTCACCAAGTACCTGTTCCAGTTTGGCTTCTTCCCCTGGAATAGCTACGTGGTGCTGCGGCGCTATGAGAACAAGCCCTACTTCCCTCCACGCATCCTGGGTCTTGAGAAAACTGACAGCTATATCAAGTATGACCTGGTGCAGCTCATGGCCCTTTTCTTCCACCGCTCCCAACTACTGGTGAGCCCACAGGCCAGTGCAGGGGTGGCAGGGGCTCCTTGGAAACGCCAGGAATTCTTGAGCCCAGTGGTGAGGCTGAATATGAGTGACCCAGCGTGGGTCGGCCTCCTGATTGCTTGTCCATATTCTCCATAGTGCTATGGCCTCTGGGACCATGAGGAGGATAGTTTCTCCAAGGACCAATGCAGGAATGGTGAGAAGGACCAGGAGGCTGAGGAAGAGTCAGAAGCTATGCTGGAATCACAGCCTGACGCAGGCACTGAGCATCCGGAGGAGCTGGTGTTGGCTGGTACCCCCAGGGACCACATCCAAGGGAAAGGGAGCGTCAGATCCAATGATGGGATCCAAGAGCCCTTAGAGGACCTCAAGCCCCAGCAGATGAGGCACATCAGCATACGCTTCAGGAGGAAGAAAAAGACCCCAGGACCCAAAGGAACAGCAGCTATAGGTGAGAGCCCAGACTACACCCCTGCTAGATTCCTGGGAGGGGAGGAGACACAGATGACCCTTCAGTTGGAGATGGTCAGCCCAGCACAGGGACAACCCATTAGGAAGGACACAACTGCCCAGTACTCTCCTTGTATCTGCCCTTGGAGTTGTCCCTATACCCAGGTCAAGAAGTCTCAAGCCTACCCCAAAAAAGAACACAACAGAAGTTGCTCCCTCACTGGTGACTGTGGGGAGGTTCCTGTGCTATCTGTAAAGTGGGTGACGTCAGCTTGTTGGCATGGACACAGTCCCTGGTGGGTTCAGGTGGGTTCACTGGCATTCCCCTGGACATACACACTCACAGAGGCTGAGGAGGAGGAAGAGGGGAAAGAAGCTGCAGGGAGAAAGAGCCCACGGCATACTCGAGGGAGAGTGAAGGTCCAGGAAAGAATGAAGGCAGCTGGGCGCTGGCTGAAGAGCTTCTGCCTGGCACTGTGAGTGACCTGGCTGGGGTTGGTGGGCATTGGAGCAGGAAGGTGGTCCCTAGCTGGATACCGATCCCTCGGAGGCTGTCCATCCACAGAGTTAAGAGCATCTACCAACCCCTGCGGCGCTTCTTCCGTGACATTCTGCACACCAAGTACCGAGCGGCCACTGACGTCTATGTGCTCATGTTCCTGGCCGACATTGTCGACTTCATCATCATTATCTTTGGTTTCTGGGCTTTTGGGGTAAGTGGGCATGGGACCCCAGAGTGGAAAGCTGGCTTCTAGGCCTTTGGAGCGCATGGGCTCAGAACTCTGGGGTGCAGCACAGCTCTATCTCCCCAATCTGTGCCCTCTACTGCAGAAGCACTCTGCCGCCACAGACATCGCGTCCTCACTGTCAGATGACCAGGTGCCGGAGGCCTTCCTGTTCATGCTGCTGGTCCAGTTCAGCACCATGGTCATTGACCGTGCCCTCTACCTGCGCAAGACTGTGCTGGGCAAGCTGGCCTTTCAGGTGGTCCTGGTGGTGGCCATTCACCTCTGGATGTTCTTCATCTTACCAGCTGTCACCGAGAGGTAGGTGGTGTGAGGCACTGCCCCCAGGAGCCTCAGTCTGCTCTGAGGCACTGTATGTTCTGGGTGTGGCCCAGCTTGGGTTGGCCTCCAGAACTGTTTCTGTTGGGTTCACCTTCCCTGACATCCTGTCCTGTTCCATTCAGAATGTTCAACCAGAATGCGGTGGCCCAGCTGTGGTACTTTGTGAAGTGCATTTACTTTGCCCTGTCTGCCTACCAGATCCGCTGCGGCTACCCCACCCGTATCCTAGGCAACTTCCTTACTAAGAAGTACAATCATGTAAACCTCTTCCTTTTCCAGGGGTGAGTGTGGTCTGCCTAGGGATCATGAAGAGCAGGTGGAAGCCATGGTAGGTTGTCCCTGCTGACGGAACCTTGGCCTTGGCAGGTTCCGACTAGTGCCGTTCCTGGTGGAGCTGCGGGCAGTCATGGACTGGGTGTGGACCGACACTACACTGTCCCTGTCCAACTGGATGTGTGTGGAAGACATCTACGCCAACATCTTCATCGTCAAGTGCAGCCGAGAGACAGAGAAGGTGCCGGGGCAGAGGATGGATGGGCATCTCTTGGGGGTTTACAACATGCACAGCAGTCCAGAGAAAGAGGTTCCTTAGAGCTCATGGACAGCTGCAGTGGGTCTAGCGGTCAGCGGGGGACAGTGGACTGGGCCCTTGGGTTTGAGTGGTGGAACAGGCAGTTATCAGCAGTGTGTTACCAAGGCTGTGTTTCGTGGATTAGTATATTCACCAAGTGCACGTCCTCACCACTGCAGCCGGCTTAAGGATAGCCCCGCCCCACAAAGAAACCTTGTCCCCTTTCTTAGTTGCTCCCCATCTCCCCTCTCCACCCCTGGTGGTCTGTAGTCTCCTTCCTGTCCGTGGGTTTGCCTGTTGGCTTTCTTCCCTCAGCAGCGTTCTTGAGGTTCTTCCTTGTAGTGGCTCAGGGTCCACTCCTTAGACCCATGTAATAGACTCCAGAGTGCAGAAACCCCAGTGTGTCTACCTTTCCACGGTGGACGGCTGCTGTTTTCACTGTGCGTCAGCCTATATATGGCACTTATGAGGTCACTGTTCAGTCATTTGGAACTGTTTCTCAAGTGGCGACATCTCTCTCACCAGCAAACTGAAGTTCCAGAGTTTGACAGTTCATGTGCTGCTGGCCGATTATCCTTAGAGAATCATCTATTCAGGTCACACCCTTAGATGTGCTCAGGTCATCTGTTAGATTTGTAAGCATTCTTTGTAGGCGCTGGCTATGCCATCCCACCACATGGCTGCTCTGCACTCCCCCACGCTTCTGTGTATGTGTGTGGGTATGCACACCAGTGCAGGTGCCCATGGAGGGCACCAGAGGGCACCAGATTCCCCTGGAGCTGGAGCTGGAGCTGCAGGCAGTTGTGAGCCACCCAACATGAGTTCTGGAAACTGAACCCTGGGCTTCTACAAGAGCAGTCCACCCTCATTTTCACTTTTGAAACCCAGGTTAATTTAAAAACCACTTTTCCCTTTTATGTTTACTTCTGGTGTTCCCCAAAGGTCCCCAGCCATAAGATTGCAGAGATGTCTGTCTTCTGGGAAATGTAAACCCACATCAAGCTCTCTGCTCCAACGTCCTTGCTTGCCACTGTGCAAAAAGTAGGCTCCCCTTCACTAAAGCACCTGATCCTATTCAGAGTTATTCCTGGACCCCAGGCTTATTCGGTGACATCAGGTTGAGGCTTACAGCCTGTGGCCAAGAGGCTGGGAGGGTGACCAGTATCTCCCTTCCAGAAATACCCACAGCCCAAGGGACAGAAGAAGAAGAAAATTGTCAAGTATGGTATGGGTGGCCTCATCATCCTCTTCATCATTGCCATCATCTGGTTCCCACTGCTCTTCATGTCCCTGATACGCTCTGTGGTGGGTGTCGTCAATCAGCCCATTGATGTCACTGTTACCCTCAAGTTGGGTGGCTACGAGGTGAGTAGCCGGCCTCCAGCCCACCCGTTCTCCACTAGCGAGGCTACACCCACTCCTTGTGGACTACAGATAGCTCCATACTGATCATGCATCTCATCCCCAGCCACTGTTCACCATGAGTGCCCAGCAGCCATCTATAGTGCCTTTCACGCCCCAGGACTATGAGGAGCTGTCCCAGCAGTTTGACCCCTATCCAGTAAGTGACCTGCACTGTATCCACTTGGTACAAGGTGGGCTGGCAGGGAAAAGGTGGCCTGCTGCCCCCTAACCGAGGTATGCTCCACACAGCTAGCCATGCAGTTCATCAGCCAGTACAGTCCTGAGGACATCGTCACTGCACAGATTGAGGGCAGCTCTGGGGCACTGTGGCGCATCAGTCCCCCAAGCCGGGCGCAGATGAAGCAGGAGCTGTACAATGGCACTGCTGACATCACTCTGCGCTTCACCTGGAATTTCCAAAGGTAGGTCCTATGCTTACAGGGCTGTGGGGGATGCCCCACACTGCCTAATACTGCCCTCCCCACAGAGACCTGGCCAAGGGTGGCAAGGTGGAGTATACCAACGAGAAGCACACCTTGGAGCTGGCCCCCAACAGCACAGCACGGAGGCAGCTGGCCGAACTGCTCGAGGGCAGGCTTGACCAGTCAGTGTGAGTGCAGACCACTGTGGGCAGGTGGGCAGGAGGGCTTAAGATGCCCCTGACTTGCTGACTCCTCCCACAGCGTCATTCCCCACCTCTTCCCTAAGTATATTCGTGCTCCCAATGGACCCGAAGCCAACCCAGTGAAGCAGCTGCAGCCAGGTGAGTGTGGAATCAGGGTGCTGGGATTCAGCCTAGGCCAGGGATGGGTAACCCCCAGCTCTAACTACCCCGCTCAACTCAGATGAGGAAGACGACTATCTTGGTGTGCGTATCCAGCTGCGGAGGGAACAAGTGGGCACAGGGGCTTCTGGGGCTCAAGCAGACACAAAGGCCTCTGACTTCCTCGAGTGGTGGGTGATCGAGCTGCAGGACTGCCAGACTGACTGCAACCTGCTGCCCATGGTCATCTTCAGTGACAAGGTCAGCCCTCCTAGCCTCGGCTTCCTGGCTGGCTATGGGTGAGTACTGCAGAAGAACCTCCTAGAGCCTCCAGGGCAGTTCTGAGTGGTGGCGGCTCACATGCCTCTCCCGACAGGATCGTGGGGCTATACGTGTCCATTGTGCTGGTCATTGGCAAGTTTATGCGGGGCTTCTTCAGTGACATCTCACACTCCATCATGTTCGAGGAGCTGCCCTACGTGGACCGCATTCTCAAGCTATGCCAGGATATCTTCTTGGTGCGGGAGACCCGTGAGCTGGAGCTGGAGGAGGAGCTATATGCCAAGCTCATCTTCCTATACCGCTCACCAGAAACCATGATCAAGTGGACACGTGAGAAGGAGTAGGAGCCCAGCTCCTGGGTACCGGGAATGAAGGAGCTGCCCCAGGGCAGCATGGCCACCAGGGCTGACAGCGCTCCTTGGAGAGGAGTGTAGCTGCCTGAGGCCGCGAGCTGTGACACATCCTCCTGGCCCATGTAAGCCCTGATGATGCTGCTGTTAAAGGGACACTGGGTCCCTTACCTGTTGCGTCCCCACCCACCTGCTGGGCTGGGGGCCCAGTGTAGCTCAGGGCTAGCCACACTGGGTCTGGGGGCCTGGCTCTCCCTTCCCACAGTACTGTAGAGTTTTCTAAGTAAAAACATTTTTATTTATACAAATGGACAGTTATAGACCAATCCCAGTGTTCTCGCCTTCCTGCTTGATGGCTCTGCTTTCTTCCTCCTCTTCCTCATCATCATCGTCTGTAATCAGATACTCCTGAATTTCCTTAGAGACCCAGGCCCTAAGGGAGACTGCAGTGAGAACCAGTCCTGGGCGTCTCCCCAGAGGTCTCCCCAAAGAACAGGCATTACCTCTGACTGCGGAGCTGAGCCTCGGCCAGGACATAGGGTGGCAATGGGTCCAGGGAGGGCTACAAGAGATGGCAGTGTGAGGAACCATGGGGACCATAGGGACAGCTCATAGGGACATACGGACAGGCACTCACCAGGTCCTTCATGTTTACCCGGCAGCCATAACACAGCTGTTCTATGACACAGGCCTGTGCATCCCCCCTGTAGAAGCAGAACTGAACTTGTGTGCCTGGTCTCATTCTGAACTCTGTTTAAGGCCACAATCTTTCTGCCCCCTCCACCCCTGTCCATAGGGCAGGACACAGGCAGGGTCTTACCTCCTGCCAACTCCCCTGTGGCAGCTCTGGGCCTGACCGTCCCCTGCACCACAGCAGGGGGTGGTAGGTATCGCAGCCTCAGCAGGCAGCATCTGGGAGAGATGTGAGGAGGACTGAGCCCCAAAAGCCGTGGCACTGTCTGCAACAGAGAGGGTTTGAGGGAACCCTGGGGCAGCCAAATTACCCGCCACCCCCAGCACTCAAAGAGGGCCCTGCACGCACCAGCAGTGTCAATGTCCAGTGCACACATGCAGAGGAGGCAGCTGGGGCTGGCGGGGCCAGAGGCACAGCCTTCCCGGGGAGCCTTGACCAGCTTCTCACTTGTCCTGTTGGCAGGTGCACAGGCAAAAAGGGACAGGTAACAAGTATGTCCCCAGTCATGGGTTCTGCGCCCTTCAAGTGTGGGCAGCAGGCTCAATAGCACCCCCAGTGGCACACACACCTGTACACAGTACTGACTGTAGAGGGGAACAGAGTCTGCAACCTCAGGATAAAGGCTTCCATCAGCCGGTGGATGCTAGCCTTTTCTGGAGCCTAGGGACAATCAGATAGGGATTTTAGAAGGGACGAGGGCCACCTAAAGCAAGTACCACGGGCTTCACATGGCCAGCCCGAGGGGACTAAGATCAGCATAGGATTTACACAGTGTGGATACAGGTCCTCTTGCTACCTCTTCACCTCAGGGACAGACTAACCCTCTCCCTCCAAGCTACCTCCTTAGAGGTACCAGCCTGCTCCTCCAAGGTACAGGGCATGCTTGGAGGGCCCCTAGATACATGAACACTGCTACTGGCCTTTTCAGAGGCAGTGCTAGAGTCGCAGAGAACCAGCTGGGACAAGGCCAGTCCTAGAGCAAGAAGGGCTGAAGCTGGCTGGCAAGGACTCAAGATCTGACAGTGCACCAGGGATTTCTGACCCTGTATGGAGGGGCCACCCCCAACCAGCCCACGCACTTCTCCACAGGCCCACCTTGGTATCGATGGCTGGTGTGAAGACCGAGGGAACGCCAAATAGGCGGTTGTAGAAGGCCACTTCCTTCAGGGTGTGGTCCCGCATAGGCCTCACCAACACCACATCCCCATGCCGCTCATCTGAGAAGCCCTGGGGAGCAGACACTATGGCTCAAATCCTAGCGTACCTCCTATTACTGCCACTGCCAGCTATGGTTGGGTCTCAGGCCTCTCCACTTGGAAGACCCCAGGATAACACAGAAGTGCTTTCAAAGGAAGGAGGACAAAGAGGCCAGGGACACCATGACCTCTAGGCCCCGCATACCGTGTCCCAGGCAAGGAAGGCTCCTCTCCCTAAGGCCAGGTTGGTCATAAGCTTGATGGCCAAGCGGGTACAGCTCTCCCCAGTCATCACCTTGCAGTAGCCATGGGTTCGGGCTACATGCACAATCAGATGGGTCCTGTGATGGGGTGAATTACAGAAGCTGGAGCTGGAGTCCTACAAGCCAGGCAGGGCTAGGGGTGCTGCACTCACCTCAGGGTCTGCAGAAGCTCCTCTTTGGCTGTCAGCGTCTTTATGGAACTGAACAACCTAGACAAGGCCTCAGTCTGAGCAGCTGTGGGGAACCCAGCCATGCCTAGGGGATCCTGGCTGTGGGTTGGGTGTGACTGATCCTCCCCCTGAGCTGGGCTGGCACAGCCCTCAGACCCTAGCACATGCTGCTGCTGCAGGAAGCTGTCCACAGCCGTTTTGTAGGCCTCCTCTGTCCCTGCGGGCTCTTGGGAAGCACAGCACAGCACGGATGGTGGCAAGCTGAACACCTTCCAGGATGTAAGAATGGATATTGAGGTCAAGGCCATACCAGCCCTCTGAAACAGTGGGAAAGCCAAGGCCCAGGGCAAGAGGCCCACAGGATGGCTCCAATAAGCAAGAATGTGGCCCTGATGGGTACCCCTCCAAGGTTACTACAGCACCACCTGGGCAGACCTACCTACCTCCTCTAAGGCAACTACATGCCATGGGAAGCCAGTGTTCTGCAGGATCAGCTTCACCTCAGCCAAGGTCTTCACCCTGTCCTGTAGGCTCTGGCCACAGGCTGCTCCCTCTGTAAAGCCCAGGCAGGAAGTATGTCAGATTCACAGAGGAAGTGGAACAGATGGAGGTGGTCAGTGCCACACACAGAAGTCACACCACGTCTACTCTTCACACATTTTGTTTGTTTGTATTTTGAGATAGGGTTTCTCTGTAGCTTTTGGAATCTGTCCTGGAACTCACTCTGTAGACCAGGCTGGCCTAGAACTCACAGAGATCTGCCTGTCTCTGCCTCCAGAGTGCTGGGATTAAAGGTGTGCACCACCACCACCCAGCCAGAGAAAGTTTCCCTGGACTGGCTTCCCTCACAGCTAAAGGACTGGCTTCCCTCACAGCTAAAGAAACTGGCTAGTCTTTCATCCCCAAAGACCAGTTCTAAACTCATCTTCTTCAATCCCTGGGCCCTTCAATAGAGCTGAGAAGGCACCGCTGTCCCCAGTGTGTCCCCTAAAGGGGCTGTTGAGGTTCACCAGTTATTGTTGGGGACTGAATGGAGGAGCGGCCCAACATACCGTCAACATAGATGACTCCTGGCACAAAGCGTAGTCGTTTTGCAGAATCCTGACTCAGACCCTGGAAGAGAAGTGTCAGGACTCAGGCCTGGCCAAAAGCGTTTCTCTGGACTTCAGACTCTCCAGACAGTGGACAAAACAGCCTGGTCTCCCCTCAGAGGGGTGTGTATGGGCCAAGTCTTCCTCCCACAGGAGAAAGTATGGGTCTGTCTTCCTTCCTATACATGGATCAATGGGTCTGGGTCTCCCTTCCCCACAGGAGAAGGAAGTGGTTAAGTCTTCCCTCCCATATGAGGGCATGCCCTGTCAGTATCAGAAACTTTAGAACCCACCCTCTCTAGTCTGTTTCTGACACCTATGCAGCCTGAGACAACCAGCTGGACCATGGGGCAGTGGGGACACTGTACCACCTGCTGGGCACCTCAGAACCCTCAGGAAGTGTTTGGTAGGTTAAGAACCATGGGAGGCAGGGGCAGAAAAGATTCCAAGGGGAGCAGGGTCAGGCACTGACAAATGGCTTCATGGTGAGCTCCTCCACATGTACAGCTTTACGGGAGCAGCAGGTACGACAAAACCCCAGAACTACAGGGTGTTCCCAATGAAGCAGCACTGTCACTTAGGTCAGACTGCTGACTCCGATCAACCACAGCCTCGACTCTTTTGCCGCTCTATGGTGAAAGGAGCATGTGGGTCCCTCTTCTGTGCCAAGGCCCCTCAAAGAAACCCTGCATGCCCTCAGCAGTGCCAGGCATTCTCAGCTCAAGTCCCTATTCTCTCTGCCTCACCCTCTTCCACCTAGGCCACTTCTCCCTGTCTTCGGCAAATACTTCTCTCTACCCACAAGTCACAATTGGCCAAACTTGGATACTACCAAGTAAAGCTAAATGGGGATGTACCTGGGGACCCAGATGAGTACATGTGAGATCCTACGGGTGTCCCAGCTGGGGAGGGGGGGTCTGTCTAGGGTCAACCAAAAACTTTGCAGTGCAAGCTGAGGAAAGAGGCCCCGGTTAATTCAGTCCAGAAGTTCAGGCCCAAGGGATGGTGTGGACGTACCTCAAGGACTTGCCAGACCATAGAGCTGGACGAAGGGCCCCCAGACCACGCCAACAGCACCTGGGGTACGAAGAGAGGATCAGCAAGGACCTGCATCTCCAACGTGAGCAAGTCTGTTTCATTCTTAGACAGCCCAAGACACCAAGTCTACCCTCAAGGTCCAGAGACAGCAGGCCAGCTGAAGAAAGGCACATATAGGAAGGAAGCAGGGGCTGACAGCCCAGCACTCCCCACAAGTACCTTCTCGCCAGGAAAGATGAGTCGGTTCTTCCCAAGCATGGCTCTGAACTTGTGAACATAGAATGCCTTGAAACAATCCCTGTAACAGACACAGAGAGAGGCTGTTCCACACCTGCCCACCAGCCTAAGACCCTGTGGGTGATACTGTCCCTCTTGGCAGTATCCACTCTTAGAGGCAGATACTCTGCCAGAGCCTGTTGGGGAAATTAGATGGAGGAGCTCTCCTGGCTATGACTCTCACTGCACTACCCAGATCCCATCAGATGTGAGCTGCGGAAGCTCCACAGGTGCTTGGAAGGACTCAGCTAAAAGAAAGCTGAACTGGAACTAGAACAGGGGGGAAGTCACCAAAGCCTCTCAATAACAAGTGTTGATCTACTGATGATGCCCCAATAAACAGAAGGGTTGCTTCTCTGAGACTCAGACCCCTGCTGAACCGAGCAGCCCTCATTTCCAGATATTCCTAAGTTGTTAATTACATCAGTACCTACCTTGCCCAGGTTACAATTACTGGTAACACTACCTTTTCTTTCAAATCTGGGCTCCCAAAACATGGTGGGTGACAAGATAGGTTCTGGAAATCAGTTTCTGTCCCTTCACCAGAAAATCTTTAAAAAACAGACTCAGAGATCCAAAGGAACTTAGACACGTGAAATCCTCACTCACTCAACAAACATACACTACACAAAGCTACTGCTAACACCACTAGGTATTAGAAGAAAAACACTGGAGATTCATGTTCCTGCCCTCGGGGAGCTAGAACTCTGGGGTAAAACAGTCAAACATGAAAAGCTGTAATTCAAAAGAGGTATGAGGGACCCATTAAAGTTACAGATAAAACGTGAATCCTCCTGCTGTGGCCCCCATGGGAATAATCTCTTGTTCTCCTTCCAAGTCTGTGTGGCCATCAAATAAAATGGGTATCTCATAGCCGGGCAGTGGTGGCGCACGCCTTTAGTCCCAGCACTCAGGAGACAGGTGCAGGGGGATCTCTGTGAGTTTGAGGCCAGCCTGGTCTACAAGAGTGAGTTCTGGGACAGCTAGAACTGTTACAGACCTGTCTCAAAAAAAAATAGGTATCCCATGAAAGAAGGAACAATTTCCACCCAGAGTACCTGCCCAAGTTCCCAAGATGTTCTGATCTGACCTGGACGGATTCCAAGTGCCCGAAAAGCCTGTCTTTCAACGCACCTTTTCCCTCGAGTCTGGGCACTCCACAAGCTTCCCCAGAGATCTTCCTACCACTAGGCCCATCAAGGAAATTTGTGGGATTCTGTTTGACAGGATTTCTCTGCAGCCCAAGCTGGCCTCGAATCTGAGGTAATTCTCCTATCACGGAATCCCTAGTGTTGGAAATACAGGCATGAGCCTAGTTTAGATGACAAGAGTCGTTACCAATGGTTCCCACCACTACTTGTGGTCCGAGCCAACGTGACAAGCACGTACAATGTAACCGTCCCCTTACAGGGAAAAAGCCAGCCTGGAAAGGGGGGCTGCAGAGATCTCACCTGCAGAAGGCGTCTCCCGCTCGTATCACCACCACCGGCAGGCCTTCCGCGCACTTCACACATTTCTGCTCCCGGCTGTGAAGAAAATAAGAACATCCATGGCAAATCCTCCCACCGCAGCGAACTTGGAGGAGCCAGTCTCGCTTCCCAGCCTGGCTCACACACCAGGGCCTATGCTTAGTTCTAGCTGCCGACTCCATTCCGGGTCGCTGCGACCCTAAGGGCGCGGGGACAATCCCTGGCCTGGTACAGACGGCTCTTACCCCGGCCGTGGCACGGGCGGAGGCTCCCGCTGAGCCGACACCGTGTAGTCCTCACCGGCCTGACACATGGAGATGATGGGCTGGTCCGCAGTAGGGGAAAGCCAGCGCGCCAAGATGACGTTGGCGCGCAGCTGACACAGTTGTGACGCAAACACGGGGGCGGGGCGAGCGGTGACGCCAGTGCGGCGCCGTCGCGGCAGTGACGCCGGCCTCCCGGCCTGGATAGGGGGCAGCGGCGGCGGCCTTGCCGGGGGATGGCGATGTTCCGCAGCCTGGTGGCCTCGGCACAGCAGCGGCAGCCGCCAGCTGGGCCCGCGAGCGGCGACAGCGGCCTGGAGGCGCAGTTCAGCTGTCCCATCTGCCTGGAGGTGTACTATCGGCCGGTGGCCATCGGCAGCTGCGGCCACACGTGAGCGCGCGCGCCTGGAGCCCGCGGGAGGGAGGTCCGGGCAGGGGTCGTGGCGGGCGGCCGCCCGGGGACTTGGGGAAGTCAGCCCTGCCCCTACCCGCCGGCCGCGCGCGCGGCCCCCCGCACCCGGGCCTAGGGAAACCCTGCACCCGCCCCGGCCCCGCGCGTTGCCAACGGCCGCCGGCTGCTTCGAGGGTGGCGGACGAGGCCGCTGCGCCAAGCGCGGGCGTTCGGGCTTGTGGAGATCGGGCGGGCCGTTGTAAATAAATGAGTTGTGGCTTTTGCAATCCACTCTTATCCACCCCATGTCTACTCGTTTTGACTGTCACGGAAATGAGTTCCCTGAAGTTAGGAAAGAGGATCGTTTGGGGCCTGATGCTGTTATGTTTTGAAGGACTTGGCCTATTCTGAACCTGAAGCTTCCAGGCAGCAGGGCCTACCGGGCCCCAGACACCGGAGACCTTGTTAGGTGCCCAGCTGAGCCAGGACCTCCCCCAATCTGGCTCCTCCTCCTCCGTGTTTCAGGAACTTAAATTTGAGGTTGTGACTGCTCGCAGGAGGGAGCGGTGCTTAAGGCCTTCTCAGCGCCAGCCTGGTTGGGAGGGAGCCGAGACAGAGCGTCTGCTCCATGACCTCCCCACAGTACAGCTCTTGAGATGAGCAGTTAAAAAAAGGGCAGGAGGACTTCTCAGTAGAGGGCCACGCCGCTCAGGAGGTGGGGCTCTCCACGGCTTGGGGTGCACGCAGATTGGTGGGAGGCTTTTTGCAAACAGAGGCAGCTGATTTTGGAGACTCTGCTGCAGAGGGAACTGGAACTGCTGGGTGGGCGTGTGCCTGCTAGTCATCCAGGGAGGTGGCAAGGACCTTGTCTCCATCCAAAACTGCCTTCCCTTTCCCTGTCCCAGTGTCAGGCTGAACAGGGGTCCCGCTCGCCCTGGAGAGAGCTCTGCGGAATTGTCTGTAAGGGCACAGCTCCTACTCAGTCTAGTGTTACTGGGGCATTCTAGCAGGAAGCCTTTGATCGGGACCCTCTTTTTTTCTTTCTCCTTTTTTGTATGCTTGCATGAGTAGCGTTTTACGGTGTGTTCTGTGAGGTTTGTCATTTTGAAAGCCTTGCCTCCAGCCCCTTCACTCAGTGCACACAGGCCACCATGTTTTCTGTTTCCTAGTATTCACCAAGCAGCACTTGACACCCCTTCCCCCCAAGTCTTATTATGCTGTCCCCCTGGCAAGATAGAACATAGGATTGGAAAGCATCTGTCCTATAAAACTGTTTCCATTGCTGCTTCTGCAAGCTTCTGTCCAGACATCCTTCACCGGGGTGGTCCTCCTTTCTTTGTTGGTTCCATTTTCCATTTGCCCAGCTGTTCTCACCTACTTTAATCTGCAGTCTCTTGGGTGTAGCCTGTGTTCAGAAGAGTGTGAGGGTTGAGCTTTTGTCTCACCTTTTAAAAATGCACGTCTTTGAGCCACCTGACTGGAAGCAGTTTCCTTCCTGAGGCTTTCTTGTGCGTAGAGCCCTGCACACCTGGGTTCTGCTGTGAACCCTGGCATGTTGGCTGTCATGGGGCCCCATTGGATGCACCATCTTACCAGCCTCATAGGGATTGGCTGGCCGTCCAGCTTAGGGCCAGTGATGGAGACCAGTTCCAGGGCTGGGTGTGTGGTTGCTGATGCCACCTCACCTGCGCTGTGGGGGTAAGGTAGGTGACAAGGAGCCAGTCTTGACGGCAGGAAAATGCCTCTGAGAATCTTTGCACAGTTGCTGCTGCCCTGTCTCAGGCTGCTTCTCTTAACTTGGTTAAACATGTCTTGCCAAGTGGTGGCTCCCTCAAAAATGAGAGTGCAGGAACTTTTGACACGGCCTGAGCTGTAGGCCTGTCCTCACTGCAAAGGGACCTTTCCTTGGTATCTCATAATGCCAGAGGGACATTGGCTAAGTCATCTGCAGATTCAAGAAGATTCTCTCATCCCTTCTGACCAGCGTGACTTCTCAGCCCCACCCCAGAGCCTGCTGAGAAGTCACAGGAAACAGACTACACACTGGCTTCTTGCAGCCTCCTCACACTCTTCTAGGCTGCCATCTTCCTGGAGGCTGAGTCAGTGCCTCTCTTCCTCCCGGTGCCATCAGCACTTGTGATTTTGTGCAGGAAAAAACCATTAGCTTCCATCTTCAACCTAGACTCTCCTTCATTCTGTGTACCTATTCAGTAAACTCAGCCTGGTTCAGTTTTACGTTCCTCCACCGTTATCCCACACCCTTAAAATCCAGTCCTAACTTGCTTGAATGAATTAGCAAACTCATTAAGCTCTTTATTAGCAGTGCAGTGCACTTCCTCCTGGGCTACACTTCCTGTTTCCCCTGTAGGAGCACGTTAATGTACATTTATATGTTCTTAAAAACTTCAGTCTGGTTACAGGTCTAGAGGCAGCTATTGATGGGCCCTGGGGGACATCAGTACCACCTGACCTGGCATCTCGTTCACGGAAAGTCACTGCCGGTTCAGTAAACAATGAGGGATTTCCTCAGCCAAAGGTGGAAAAGGCAGTGTCTCAGGGGTTTGGGGATGAAAGTGTATCTTCTGGGTGGAGATACTACTTCCTCAGGTGTGATAACCCCTTGAGAATCTGAGGGTCCAAAGTTCTCAGCTGTAGTAGGGTCCTCCCACACATTTCCATTCCAGTTTATAGGATCCTGTTCTTTACCAGTTATTGCTCACACCCTCAGTGGTTGGGACTTGAATTTTTGTTGTGATTCAGCCAACCTTATAAATGAGCCTTGATTTTCTGCATCTTGAGCTCTGTGGCTGCTGGACAGAAGATTCTCTTCCAGAGCACACTTGGAAACCTTTAGACTGTTGGTGCACATCAGGAACTAGTCGGTTTTATCACGATACTATTGTTGTCCTTCCTCATATGAGATGCTGGAAGTAGGTTAATTTTATTAACTCATCCAGAGATGCTAGAAGCAACCAACCACAGCATCATTTCCCTTATTTTTCCACAAATTGTCAAAAGTTTTATATATAGAGTTACCAAATCCATTGCCTCTAACAATTAGTGAATCAAAATAAATCCATTATCCCTTAAGTTTATAAAATAGTTAACACCATGAACTTCCAGTACTCTCCAAGCTTTTCAGGAACTGTGGGTGTTGGCAAATTGGAAAGCCAATTCCAGATACTTTAAATTTTTTCCTTATGTTTCTCTTGCTTTAAAACCAATTCTGACACAAAATCTGTATTAGGCAGTATTCTTTAGAGAAGCAGAACTTATAGAATGAATATATATACATATATGTGTACATATGTATATATAAATATAAAGGAGATTGATTAGAATGACTTACAGGCTGTGGTCCAGCTAATCCCAACAATGGCTGTCCACCAATGGAAGGTTTAAGAATCCAGTAGTTGTTCAGTCCACAAGTCTGGATGTCTCAGTTCATCTTCGGTATATGCCAGAATTCCAGAAGAGTTGCCTCTAATGCCAGTGAAGGAATGGATTTGCCAGTGAGAGCAAGAGCAAGGAGGCAAAGAGAGCAAGCTTCCTTCTCCCATGTTCCTTATATAGGTTGTCAGCAGAAGGTACAGTCCAGATTAAATGGGGGTCTTCTGCCACTTTAATCCCAGCACTGAAGAGGCGGAGGCAGGTAGAGTTCAAGGCCACCCTGGTCTACAGAGCAAGTTCAGGGACAGCAAGGGCTACACAGAGAAACCCTGTCTTGAGAAAAATAAATAAATAAAAGTATAAATAAAAGTGGGTCTTCTACTTCAAATGATTTAATTAGGAAACCATCCTTCATAGGTGTACCCAGCATAAGTCCAGATATAGTCAAGTTGACAACCAAGAACAGTTGTCAACTTGCACAGCTATGCCCCGTTCCTTTCTGTTCTCTATGGGTGTGCATCTGATGAATGGAAGACCCTGCAAACACCAGCTGGGGTGTGGGCAGGCAAGGACAGAGCTCTTGCTGCTGGCATCTGGGAGCGTGTCAGAAAGAGACTGGGCCCCTACTAATTCTCAGTGCTCCAAGTCTATGCCCAGTACCCAAGCCAGGGTAGTCCCTCCTGTCACCAGGCTTTGACTCCGAATCCAAGGACCCCCTCCTGGGGAGGGCCTTAGTCCTGCCTCAATGAAGTGATGGGACAGACTTAATTGACTTCCCAGGGGAGGCCTTAACCTTTCTTAGGAGTGGATGGCAGGTAGGCTGAGGGGAAGGGGTTGGAGAGGAGGGAGAGGAAATTGGGGTTGATATGTACAAATAAATACATAAAAAAATTTAAAAAGTAGGCTGTTGAAGGGACTTTTGAAGCCATGCCCACTCACACTGCCCCTTGTTGAGTGGTCCCAACTGGGATTTGGGTACTTGCTAGTGCCTACAACACCTTAGGTCTCTTAAAAAACAAACAAAAAAAAAGGACCCCCTGCTGCCTCAGGAGACTTGCCTGGCCAGTGTTGACCATGTAGTGGAAGGGCTCCAGGCCTGGCATTTTGTTCTGCATAGTTGTTAGTCACTTTACTCCCTGGCTCCCTGGCCTGATACCCTGACCCCTGAGGTTTTGTCAGTTAATCGCATGATCTCGAGACTCTCAGGAAAGAAATGATCATCCTATCCCAGGGTTGCTCTTATTGGGATACAGGCTGCAGGGGATACACCACATACAGGAGGGTTGTACTCTTAACTATGACCTGTGGGGGGTGGGAGTGTGGGCATAAGATTGTGTCCAGAACTATCAGTAGCAACTGGGGAGCCATTCTGTACATGCTGGCATGGAAGAAGTAGCCTCAGGTCCATGTCACCTGCAGGTTCTGCGGGGAGTGCCTCCAGCCATGTCTGCAGGTGCCATCCCCTCTGTGCCCGCTCTGCCGCCTGCCCTTCGACCCCAAGAAAGTGGACAAGGCCTCTCATGTAGAGAAGCAGCTCTCATCTTACAAGGCACCCTGCCGGGGTTGCAACAAGAAGGTACCCGCCCTACTCGGGTTTCCTAAGGCTGGGAGGCTCTGGGTGGGGCAGCTTCCGCCCATGGGTTCTACTGTCCCATAGAGGAACGGGGTGCATGGGCTCACACCCCTTCCTGTCGATTAACCACATTTGCTTCAGTGTGGCAGACCCTCTAGGAGCTCCAGGGAAGCCAAGCTGTCACAGCGGCCTAACCTAGGCTCAGCTGACCCCGCACTGTGACTGATGGGGACTGAGCACTCAGGCGGTGACAGACAAATCTGGGGAAGCCAAGAAGGTTCTGGGGACTGTGAGTTGGCAGGGCCTTTCAAGGCTGAGCTCTGTGCACCTAATGCTAGAGTCTGTCCTTAGGAGAATGGCGTGAGCGCTGTCCCCGCACTATCACACAGGCCCTGCCACTGGTGTTGGGGCTTACAGGCCACTTTCCAGCCTGTCCCCAGAGCCTGCCTCACTCCCCCTTTCCCCCTTGTTCCCAGGAAACTAAGCAGCCATGAGTGCACTTGTCATTTATGTTGCAGGCCTCCCTGTGTCTCTAGTTACTGTTTTTGTGAACTTGTCACAGTGTTCTAAAGGTCACCAGGCAGATGAACTAGAACTGTCCTGGGCCTGGAGTAGTGAGGCTGAGTCGGTTGCCGTGGTCCTCCTTGGTGCTTGGGTGCCCTGGCTGGACTTTCCTAGGGAGACTAGAGGCCAGAAGCCTGTCAGTGTTACATGTGAAGTAGCTCCACTCCTCACTTGAACACCTCAATTTTCAAACTGTCTTCTGGAGCAAATTTCCCTGCTGCATGGGTACCCATCTGTGACAAGTGACTCAAGGAGGACCTTCTTGGACCCTTGCAGGTCTTAGGTACAAACTCTGGATGCTGGGGACATGTGCTGTAGCCACCTGCCAATAGTGGTATATTAGCATGTCTTCTTTCCCCCTTAGTCTTTGAGCTCTACCCCCAGCCTTGGTGTGCACCCTCAGGGAAAGGCTGGCCATGGGTTCTTTTCTCTCTTCAGGGTAACTCATTGAGCCCTTGTTGGATGGACTCTCCTGCTGAGCATCCCCTGCCAGTTCCCTGTCCCTTGCCTTCAGGCCAGGCTGCTGCCCTTGGCATGGCTGTGATGACTTGATGGGGAGCTGAGTGGTAATTATCACACTGTGTTGTGATCTTCACCACTAAAAGTATTTGTCAGAGCAGGGGTCTTTCATTGGTTTCCCCCTGGGGGTGTGAGCCTTTTTTCCTAGTAGGTATGGATCCTGTCCACTCATTGGAACAGCTTCCCTGAGTCCCTAAGAGAGGGACCTGTTATTCGTGTCCTGGGGGATTAGTGACCTGCACCTGCTCTCTACAGCTACCCTAAGAGCCATGAACACGGCTGTCTGTGTGGCTCTGTAGAGACCTGTGTGTCTTCATGTGTTACCTCTTGTTTGCCAGGGTCCCTCCCGGCAGCCCCAGAGCCTGTGAGTGTTTTAGGAGCAGAAGGGATGGATCTGATCTTTTGCTGGTCATTCTCTGTCCCTGCTGCCCGAGGTCATGACCTGCCCAGTTCTGCTTCTCCTCTCATCTATTAGGTGACTCTGGGGAAGATGAGAGTGCACATTTCCTCCTGCCTGAAGGTCCAGGAGCAGATGGCCAACTGCCCCAAGTTCGTCCCTGTGTTGCCCACATCTCAGCCCATCCCCAGGTAGGCAGCCTTCAGGATGGGGACCCAAGACGGGCAGAGTGAGGGTACTTCCTAGGCCAAGGACCCTATAGTCACTTCCCCTCTGTCATGGCCATATCCCATTAGTCCAGCATGTGGGGTAAATAGAGGACCAGGACTTTCTTTCCAAGGTGTATGGTCCTCCTTAGGGCCAGACTGTCCACAGAGGGGAGGGCAGGTTTCGGGAGGAGTTGGGACAAGTGCTCTCAGCCCTAACCTCGCTCAGTGTCTTCCACCCCCAGCAATATCCCCAACCGGTCTACCTTTGCTTGTCCCTACTGTGGAGCCCGCAATCTGGATCAGCAGGAGCTGGTGAAGCACTGTGTGGAGAGCCATCGCAGTGACCCCAACCGTGTGGTGAGCATCGGCAGCACGGGGCTTCTGCCTGAGGGAGACACGGGGTCAGGCCTGGTCTGGGGATGAAGATACACAAGTGTGTACCTTAGGTGCTGCTCTGCAGGCCTTGCTATGGTTGGGTGGGTGGGCAAGCAGACAGGGAAGGCCCCCTCCCTGCTACCCCCAACTTCTGTGTTCTAGGTGTGCCCCATCTGCTCGGCAATGCCCTGGGGGGACCCTAGCTACAAAAGCGCCAACTTCCTGCAGCACCTGCTGCACCGGCACAAGTTCTCCTATGACACCTTCGTGGTAGGTACCCCGCCCAGCTCCCTCAGGGTCGCCTGGGCTGTGACAGTGCCAAGACTCCGTTGCCACTGGGAGGGCACCAGGCAACCACACTTGTCATGAGGCTAGCTGCTCTGGGTCCGTTGGTGCCCACTCTGGGCCATCTGAGGCAGTACCTTGGTTTTGTACCAGCTTCAGAGATAGAGTCCCTGGTATACTCACCTCAAGGTGATAGTGAAGAGAAGCTGCCTAATCCCGGCCCACCTGCTGCCCCTCACCCAGGCTTTTCCTTCTAGGCATCCCCCATGTATTCATCACCTCCTGCATCTTCCAGCCAGCCAGAGTTTTCTTTCTTCTGGTCCCCAGGGCTGGAGATCTTGTTGCCCCTGACTGAACTTTGATCTTAGAAACCCCAGTTCTGGCCGGGCGATGGTGGCGCACGCCTTTAATCCCAGCACTCGGGAGGCAGAGGCAGGCGGATCTCTGTGAGTTCGAGACCAGCCTGGTCTACAGAGCTAGATCCAGGACAGGCTCCAAAGCCACAGAGAAACCCTGTCTCAAAAAACCAAAAAAAAAAAAAAAAAAAAAAAACCAAAAAGAAAAAGAAACCCCAGTTCTTGGCCAGGAAAATGGGTCAGTGGATAAAGGCTCCTACTGCCAAGCCTGACAACTTGCGCTCAATCCCTGGAATCCCTAAATTAGAAAATCCTCTAACTCCCATCCCACATATGCCACACACGTCTGTACACACACACTAAATAAGCTGGACAAAGAAGCTGTTCCCATCTGAAGGGAAACCAGCTCATTCATGAACCCACCCCTCTTAGTCTCAAATCTGCAGACTACTGACCTGCAACATGATCCCGAGAGAATTTTGGGAAGCCGCTGGGAAGAACTGGGGAGCTAGATAGGGCTCTAGCACCCTGAGGTATTTTTTTGAAGGGAGACTTGAGATCACAGAATGGTGTTTGGGTGGATTAGCATGGAAGGGGTTTGGCTGTTGGGAGCCATCCTGGTCCTCCCAGCACTCCCAAAACTTACCTGTACTTGTTTCTAGGACTACAGCATTGACGAAGAAGCCGCCTTCCAGGCTGCCCTGGCTCTGTCCCTCTCTGAGAATTGAGGCACACACAGCCTGGCCACCTGCCTCAAGTCAGGGGTCGAAGACACAATCCCACATCACGGGATAGGGCGGTTGCCCTCCTGCCCTGGCACCTGCACAGGAGTGCGCCACTGGGCTAAGTGGAATTTCACACAAGGAGAGCTGGTCTCAGAGCCCCCAGGGCCGGGGTGCTGGCTAGCTGGCCCCTTGCCATCAAGCAGGGCCACTGGGTCCCGGCCAGAAGCACTGGGTCATCGGTGCTTCAAGAGGTGCTGGCCATTGGGTTAGAGCAGTTGGCTGCCTTTCCCAGCCGTGCTATCCTCGTGTGGAGAAGGATGAGGTGCCCTAAGCTGTGCCCAGCAGGACCAGGGGAGGAGGCGCCTAGCCAGGCTGCCAGCCCACCCGGTCCCCAGCTTCGCTTCCACCGTAAGCATTTGGTACTGGCTTTTGTGATATTTAGGAACCCTGCGTTTTTCTATCTTATCCTGTGTGATAATCTTTTCACGTTTTCTAGAGCAAATCAAAGCAGTTCCTCTTCATACCGCAATACCTGTGTTTGACTAGGAAGAACAGTATTTTTATGGAGCATTTACAAAGCTATATTTTTAAAAAAAAAATAGTCAAAAATAAACACTTGTGTGGGATCAGTGCAAAGTGGGAAAGAGAGTGGGCATAGCCAGGGCTTCATCTGTGTGAGACAGAGGTGGGGTCCCCAAGCCACTTGCTCTTTGAGGAAGAGGCTCTTGTTTGCGGTTTTCTTTATGATAATGACCCAGACGAAATCCTACTACCCCTGGCCACTTGCTGTGGCTGCTCCAGCAGTTGTAGGACAGTCGAGGCAGAAGCGGGTCCCTCTCCTGTCCCAGGAATTGTCCATGGCTCCCTGTCACCTTCCAGAGCCAACCACATCCCTCCTTATGCAGGGACTGCCCTTAGCAATGGTAGAGCCCTCAGAGGCTGGAGAGGCCTGCTCGGTGGCAGGTCAGGCCCGGAACCATTTGTCGGCATCTTGTTCTGTTCATGGCATACATCCTGCCTTTTCAGAGGAGTTTAAATAAAATGTTTGAGAGCATCCACGGCAGCCCTGGTGCTGGGTTTGACTGTCAGTGTCAGCTAGGGGCTGCCAGGGTCCACAGCCCTTCCTCGCCTGATGGTGCTTTTTCTCTGGTAGTTGTACCACTATGTGCTCTTGGTCACCTTACCTTTTTACTGGCCTCTGGGTGGCCTACAGAGTGGTGGAGGCATCAGCACCAGTTCCTTCTCTCAGAGGCTCCGTTTCTTACTGTTCTGGGGCTGGATCCTGGATCTTGTGAGGTAGGCCAGCTGTTGTGACTTTTCAGGGGCCACCTCCAGGGCACAGGGTGCCCTGCTGTCATCTAGCTCACCAAGGGTTTCTAATAGCTGAGGAGAGCTGGGAACAGAGGTTCATTCAGGGAGTACCCAGCACTCAAGAGGCTGAGGCAGGATTGCTGTGAGTTCAAGGCCAGCCTGTGCTACTTGGAAAGCAGCAGGAAGTCAGTAAGGGCGACAAATAAGACCTTGTCTCAAAGCAACAATAAACAAAAGCTGAGGAGTCGGGACAGCCAGCTTCAGCACGGCAGATGGGGCCATAGGCTGCTGCCTGCCTTACTGTCCTACTTCGTCCTGAGGTGGCACCCAGTGGCAGGTCTCTGTCATAACAATTCACACTTCAGTGGACACGGGCAGGCAAGTCAGAAGCTTCCACCCACAGGCCGTAACTTAAGAGGGACTGGTTGCTGGACAACTGTATGCCCTATAAGAAGCAAAGTCACCTTCAGACTTCTATCTGGGAGGTTCCCATGGCTGGGGACCCTAGCAGACAGTGTCAGGTTCTGGGGTCAGTAGTGCTGCAGCAAGGCTGGCCTCCCCATTGGTTTCCAGAAGTGGGCCATCTCTGAGCTGTCAACTACATCTGAGCAAGGCTGGTCTGTGTTCATCCCCTGGCTGCCACCTAAGCCTACCCCTTCTTGGGCAGGCACTCATTGTCCAACAGGAGCTGAAGTGCTCTCACAGGCCCAGGCCTGTGCTGTGACCGACCACAGTGACACAGAGAGTCATCATAGGTCATGATCTCTGGGTGCCCAGGAAACCCTGGAGGCAGCTGCAGGCCAGTCACAGCAGGCTGTGACCTCAGCTGCAACCTTGCGCTTGAGATGCTCCTGACTTCTGTGCTGCCCCTCTGGAGCAAGTGCAGCCCCTGAGGCTCCTCGAAACTGCAGAGCCTGCACACTTGTGGCAGTTGGAGAACAAGGAGGAATGGCCGATGGTAAAGCCATCCGTCTACAATCTCTCAGGCTGTGCTCTGATTCCTGGACAGTGCAGGCAGTAGGTCTTGGGGCTCGTTAGCCCCTGTACACTGTGGCATCTGGTCCCATCCCTCAGGAGGCCTGGGGGGAGGAGCCAAGGAAAGCAGGGGCAGGAAGGGATCCCTGTCTTGTGTCCCATGTGACTAGCTACTGTTTGAGTTCATGGTTCCCACTGTGAATTTGAGGCCAGCCTGTCTACAAAGCGAGTTCCAGGACAGCCAGAGGTTACACAGAGAAACCTGTCTCTGAAAACCAACAACAAAAACCTAGCTGGGCGGTGGTGGCACATGCCTTTAATCCCAGCACTCTGGAGGCAGAGGCAGGTGGATCTCTGTGAGTTCAAGGCCAGCCTGGCCTATAAGATCAAGTTCCCGGACAGCTAGGACTGTTAACACAGAGAAACCCTGTCTTGAAAAACCAAACAAACGAAAAACCTAACCTACTCCAGGCAGAGCCGTCCCTCTGAGCAGAGTGAACAGAACAACAGAAGTCTGAGCTGCCTATGACTCGCCAAATGTGTCCCCTATTTCTAGAAAATTTCACCCCGTGGTGAGCTTTAGCCCTTACCCCCTCTCTGGGCTTGTAGAACTCCTGATTTCTTTGTTTGATCGGGTCTGTGGAAGCCCTGAGTTGGCCGCCCTTCAAAGCAGATGGGGAGTGACACCTGTGTCCAGAAGGGCCTACATCCTTCTCAGCCCTGTGTCTGGGCTTTGGGGGTAGTCGCCCCCTTAGCAAAACAGTGAGACAGCATCCTCCAGAAGGTACTACCTCAGTCTTGCTCCCCCGTTGGCTTTGGCACCTTCAGGTGACTCCACGTCTAGAAGTCTCTGGAGCGACATCAGAGTAAGCACTTGATGGGGGCAGGGAACCCAGACAAGGCAGATGTCAGCAGACCCATACCCGGTGAGGTAGTTTTAGATTCAGAAAGCAGCCAGCTATTACCTTGTATTTGGGGGGGAGGGGAGGTCTCTTTGGAAACAAGTAGCTAGAATCTGTAATACTAGTGGGGTGCCCCTTAGGACAGAGGGGCCATGACCCTTCCTCAGAGTAGCACACAAACCTATTGCCATGTAGTCAGTCTGACAGAGGGACAGAGTAGTCTCCCCAGGCTGTGAGCAAATTAGCACAATGTCTCCGATCAGGTAGCCCCTGCCCTTAGATGTGGCTCACCTCTAGCCTGAAGTTTAGCAAGCTACGATCTTTTCCTACCTTGGACTATTCTATGAATAGTAGGAAGCTACCTGGGTCTCTCCCCACCCCCTACCCCCCACACACTCAACCATCCTCCCCCAGCCTATGTTGCTGTGCCCTGCGGCATCTAGGGTGTCAGAAGCCTGGGCTGGCAGCAACATGCCCTTAGTTTCACGTTATGCAACAGCACCAGAAGCTGCCCCCTGCTTCCTAGAAAGCATCCTGATCACAGGTTTCTGGACCTTAGGAAAGGAAAACTCAGCATGGGGCTCCCCAGCCTCAGACCTCTGAGGAAGTATCCGTGATCTCCACATCTGTCTCAGGAGATCTGCGTGCTGCCCCACTGCACCCGAATAAACACAGCCCTGTGTGCCCCGGAACCTCACTTCTGAACCAGCCCGCCAGTGCCCAGCTGCACTTCACCCATCCACCAGCCCAGCTGGCTGCAGGTGTCTTGCCTTCCCGTGAGTCTCCAAGCACATTTCTATGGTGTGCTTGGCGTTCACCTACTTAGTGTAGGAACAGCCTGGTTTGAGCTCGTGGGGTCTTGGAGAAACAGTCAGAAACTACTGTTACCATGAGATGAAAGGATTTTGGAAGGAGATCCTGCCCCAAGCTTGCCCTGGAGAGGACAGAGTGGAGTCCTCCTGCTTCCTACTCAGCTCACCTGAAGCCCGGGAGTTGCAGAGGACCCCGATCCTCAGCTGAGGCTGTCATACCAGGAGGGGGTTGAGAAAGAGTCCCTGTATATGCGACACCTGGGCGAGCCAGCCTGGTTGAGGGATAGTATCACAAAGTCTGTCACTGAGTTGCCCTCCTCTTGGGCCCTCCCCTGCAAGATGTCACTCCATGCCCTCTTTCTGAACAGTCAAAACCCCAGAAAAAAAAAAAAGCTTCATCCACACATGGTAGGTGTCAAGACCTAGTGTGGTTCAAGGACTCTCTACGAAGGCCAAAGAATGTCTCCCCCTGGGATCTCCTGGTAGTAAGTGGGAAGACTGAGCAAACCCTTCATTCTGAGCTTTTCCTCAGGGAAGTGCTGGGAGAAGATGGGCCGGTGGGGCCGTTGGCAGACCGCATCCCCCTTGTATAGTCAATCAGTTCTGAACTCCAGAAAGCCTGGGAGATCCTCGGGGAGACTGTGTACTGGGAGGATGGGACACTGGTAACAGGGAGTAGTGACAGCGTGGCGTCCCCCACAAGCTCTCAGCAGTGCAGTGGAGCTGTGGGGTGCTCATCCACAAACCTGCCGTGTTTCTGCAGGGCAGAGCCAGCCTGCTGCTCCACCCTCTTCAGGTGCCGTCTGTGCAAGTAGCATGGGATGCTGGAGTGGAGTAACGCGAATTGAGTCTCTGTGCGAACACCAGGCCAGGTGTTCCACATGGAGGTGTGTCAGAGCTGTGAGGGAAGGTGACAAGGGCTCCCTGGTTGCCGACCGCTCAGGACTTAGGCTTCTCTCCTGACTCTCCCGCCAACCCTGTACAACCCCTGTCCTCACAACAGGTGGCTCCCTACCCCGTACACACTTAAGTCCTCTTTTTAGGATGCTAACCGTTGGGTTAGAACCCATCCTAATGACCTCCTCTTGAACCAGCAACATCTGCAAAGACAGCGTTAATCAGTCACAGTTGTATCCCATTGAATTGACATAATCCAACCCGCGACACCATCTACGAGCCCAGTCAATACATCAGGGACCAAGGCAGGGCAAACCACAACTTCTCTGGTGGGAACCCTCAGTGAGGTAGCATTTGGAGCTGGTTGTCACTCTGATAAGGGGATGAATGTCTGCCTTACAGTTGCCAGGGCTGCTGGTTTTCCACGCTTGCTTGTTGGGGTCGCTGGGAGCCTACAGGGCCTACAGAGCATGGCTAAAGCCTGTGAGTTGGTTCCCAAACCTGGATTTCTGCTAAAGGAGGTGAGTGACCAGACAGAGTAGGCAGCAGATAAGGCCCAGGTATCTATACAGCCTGTTTCCTTTAAGAGGCTTGTGCTGCCTGAGGCAAGCCTCTCCCCCATTGGGAGGCTTCTTGCTGCAAGGGGCTTAGAATTTTAAACCCTAGTCTTGGAGACAACCAGTCCTTCTTCCTGGGGCTGCATGGCGCCCTGTGGTTGTAACAGTGAGTCAGAGTCACCTGTTGGTCACTGCTGAAGAATGAGCTTGCACAGCCCAAGGTGAGGGGCCTGAGAAGTGAGGATCTCCAACTTCCTCCAGGGTCACGGCTTGTGAATGCCCAAAGCCCATCCGCCCCACCTCAAAGGTGGGCCCAGAACCCTTTGTGAGGCTGGCAGTCCCCACAGGTGTGTCAGATCATCCCTATTTAAGGGGGTTAGGAGATGCGTTTGGAGGATTGGCCCAAGCCCACACAGTGGATGGGTGGAAGCTGGTTCAGGAACCATAGGCCTTATCTATGCCTGAGAGGAGAGAGGTACAAAAAAAAAAAAGAAAAAAGCAGGTGAATGGGCAGCCAGCAGGCATGTGCCCTGGAGAGCCTCCCTACAGATGCCCTATTTCACACTTCCTTACAGAGCAGTAAAAGGGCGCTCTCAGCCACATCTAACCAGCCACAAGTGTGGGCTAGTCCCGGTTTTGCTGTCCACAGACCTCTCAGAACCTCGGGTTTTTTTTTTTCTCCTATGCAAAATAGAACGAGATGACTCCAGCTATTGCGCCCTGAACGCCCAGGGTGACTCAACCCTCTTTCCCCACAGTCTCCTACTCGGCAGTCCCACCTTCTCTTCCCACCTCAGCCCACAGATGCCAAGAAATGGCGTGTTACGGGGTAAGGCTCATTTTTGGCCAGACAGCCCTGCTACTCAGCCACAGACACACCCAGGTGGTGCTGTGTCCACTACTCCACAGACTGTCGCACCGGACCCCTAAAGTCGTAAACATCCTCAAGGAGAACCTAAACAACCAGACAGGGCTGTTCCAGTTCTCGGGGCATTGATTATAAAGGATGCTGTAGAGGATAGGGACTAGACTTGTCCAAGTTGGCCGGTCGCTGTCACCCAACCCTGAACTCTGCTCTTTCATCCACGGCAGGTCGATGGCCAGCCCCCGCGGGGTCGGTGCGTGACCGCGGCGCGGGCCAGCCAAGTCCCGTGGGGCAGACACCGCTGACCACGCGGCGGGTTCCCCGCCCGCGCACCTGTGCTGGGCGTGGCTTAGCGGCCCCGCCCCGCCGTGCTCCGTGCTGGTTGGCCGAGGTGGTGCGCTATGCTAATGAACCTGACCCTTCTCGCACCTGCCGGCCCCGCTGGCCGCGGGCACCGCGCGGACGCTGCAGTCCGTAACCCGCTGCAGGCTCGAGATCCTGCCGCCTCTAGGGAGGAGACCATGCCGCGCTCCTTCCTGGTGAAAACGCACTCCAGCCACAGGGTCCCCAACTACGGGCAACTGGAGACACAGAGAGGTAGGAGTTGGCGGGATCTCTGTCCCCAGTTCTCGGCACTGCGGGGCAGGAGGCAACTGGAAAGTCCTTGGGAGCTGGGTCACACCTCTCCCAGGTGAGAGGGGAAAGGGTGAGGTTTCTCAGCACAACAGGGGACGAGGTTCCCTTCTGGGCTAAGACTGGGCCTCCAAGAGGGATGTGTTCAGGGCAACTTCTCTGCTTCGGGAGTCTTGGACACACCTTGAAGCTCTTCTCCCCACTTGGAAAAGTTTCTTGAGCACCGGGACTCCCTGGAATTCTTCCTGTGTACTGCCAACGCTCCAACTCCAGCTAAGGAGACCCTGAAGGCCTCTCGATGCAGTCCTGAAAGAGTCCAAACTTAAAATATGTCCCAGGTGCTGTGTACACCCACCCAGAGAAGGCCTCACCGACCACAAGCCAGGAAATTTGTCCTACCCTAACCCTAAGGGTGGCTGGTGAGAAAAGGCAGGACTCTCCCAGAGCATCCTACCTGGGGGTGGCGAGCTCTCTGATAGAGCAAGCAGAACCTCTGGCGACCTTCCCTCTTCCCAGAAACCCCCTTGCTCTCCTGGTGCGGTGACCAAGGTAGAACCACCCGCTCACACACAGACTCAGGTGTCTACCATTCCTGCTAGGCCCACGGGCTTGAGGTCCAAAGCACCCTTTGTCCTCAGAAACAGCCAGCTGCGGTAGGTCAGAGCCATTCCCACCCAGGTGGGAAGGTTCGTGGAAGAGACCCCCTGGGGACTCGGCCAGTGCCTGAGGGTACCTTGGATTTCAGGGCTCAGGCCAGCACCTCTGACTTATGTGAGTCTTACCCAGAACCCCTGTTGAGGGGCGGCGCGGGGGGGGGGGCGCGCAGTACCTTGGGTCCGCCCCCGGCACCCACGCTGCCACTAGGGGGTGCTATCTAGGACCCTGCTCTTCAGGGAACATTTTGAATTCAATTTAATGAGTCACCCCAGTAATTTTGTAACAGGGAAGACACTACTCCAGTGCGGGAAACGTTTTCTTTTGGTTGGGTGGTGGATCTCCTTACTGAGGAGGTGGGAAGTTGTATTTACAGGGAATGCAGTGTTTTTCCTGTACTGAGAATGCAATCAGTGCCTCATACAAGGCTAGTCAAGCCCTAGACCACAGAACCACACCTCTAGCCCCAAGCCATGGTTTTGAAAGTTTAAAATATTAGCGTTCACTTCTACAACACACCCCAGCTTCCCACTTGAATGAGCAAATCAGGTGCCCTACAGGAACCTCTCGGGGGTAAGAGGTTGTCCAGGACAGCCTTGATGCTCTTCAGCCTTCCCTCTTGGCTCTCCCAGGACCCCATGGCCTCGGTGACTCTTTTTCCTATCAGGATGTCACTCTAGAGTGGGACCCAAGATACTGAGGTCTGGGACCCGCCTTCTTAAGTAAATGTTTTTTAGGGGCCTCAGAGATTCCTTGAGCCAGAGGACACTGAGACCCTCATTTCCCAGGAACCCCAACCCCCACCCCCGCGTGGGCCCTTTTCTTCTGTCTGTGATCAGAGAACACAGATGGGGTTTGAGTCTGGAAGTGCCTGAGGCTAGGCAGCATAGTTTTGCCTGCAGATAGGACCCCAGTAAAACTCCCAGGATGGTGGTGGTACCATTCTATTGTCCTGACCTCTCCTGACAGTCTCTTAGCTAGCCTGCTCCCCCCCCCCCCATCCAGAGTGTGATGTGCTGGGTGTATAATTGGGGGGAAATGTGTGAAAGAGCTCAGGTAGGGAGGGAGTAAAGGGGTTTAGCTCTCTGGTTCTCCACATCCTCACCAACACTTGTTCTTAGGTTCCAGCCATCTGTGTAGTATGAAGGGGCATCTTAACGCGGTTCTAATTTGCATTTTTCTGTTGTTTAATGATGTTGGGTATTTTCTTGTGTGTTTGTTGCCCAGTTGTATATCCTTTTAAAAATGTTAGTCTTTTTAATTAAGAAAACTTTGTTATATTGTTTGTGGGTGGGTATGGCACGTGTGTATCATGGCCACGTGTGTATCATGGCTTGTGCATGGACACGTGTGTATCAGGGCATGTGCATGGGGGTCAGAGGACAGCATGCAAGAGCTAGCATTCCTCTTTCATCATATGGGTGGGGCTAAAACTCGGGTTGTCAGAGTTGGCTGCAAGTGTGTGTACCTGCTGAGTGGTCTTGTCAGTCTCATTTGCGTATTGTCTTTGGAGAAATAGATATTCCTGTATCCCCACTATTTTTGAGGGGGAATGTCCCATGTATCCCAAGCTAACCTTGAAATAGATATCCCTGTATCCCCACTATTTTTGAGGGGGGTTGTCCCATGTATCCCAGGCTAACCTTGAACTCTCTGTAGCTAAGGCTGACTTTCAACCTCTCATCATCTTGCCTCTGCCTCCCTGATTAGGATAACAAGTGCACAGCGTTACACACAGTTTGGAGAAGAAAGCCAGGACTTCTTGTGTGCTAGGCAAGCACTCTATGCCTATGCTCACCCTACCGCGCCTGCTCCTAAGTTGTGCTATTGGACTTTCATTGTGAGGCTGTACATACTTTCTTTGTGCATATACTGTTTCTAATCAAGCATTTCGTTTGGGAATATGCCCTCCCAACCTGTGCACTGTAGCTGTGACCCCAAGCCTTGTCATCAAGGCAGAAACAAGGCCAGAGATTTGTCTGAGCATGTGTGGAGTGGATGGAGGGCTGGTTGGTGCTTCTGTCTTTGGGGAATCCAAAATCTGCCTTTAACTTACGGCATGGTCTCCTTGTGTGTGGGGAGAGATACTGTGGTTATTTGATTAAATGCGTGAAATTCTGGCCATAAATTCAGGAGCCACAACCAAAAGACGCAGAAAGCCAGAACTAGAGCTGATACTGCCTAGTTAGCAGAGGGCACCAGCTCCGGCCGCTTGCCTGGTTGGGCGTGTTTGTGCATGTTGACAAGGAGCAAGTGTGTGCTGTCCAGTGGCCAGGGATGTGGCCGAGCACAGCACATCATGACACACTCAAGGAGACGCCAGAGGAATGGGTGACCCCGTGGTGACTGGAGGCTGATTGCTGTGGGGGCGGGTGTCTGTTTTTACCAGGCTCCTTTTGTTCTGAGCTCAGACTTCTGTATGGGAGCCCAAGAGTGCTTAGTCCCAGCTGCTACTCACTCTCCGGACGTGGGACTGGGGTTCTTTAGACAAGCTGCCAGACACAGACTGAGAGCAAGAACTCCTGTGAGGAGCTGATTTTTGGGGTTTCCTAAATAGCCAAGGTTGGCTCAGCCTTAAAACCCTCCCAATTTAAGCCGGGCGATGGTGGCGCACGCCTTTAATCCCAGCACTCGGGAGGCAGAGGCAGGCGGATCTCTGTGAGTTCGAGACCAGCCTGGTCTACAGAGCTAGTTCCAGGACAGGCTCCAAAGCCACAGAGAAACCCTGTCTCGAAAACCCAAAAAAAAAAAAAAAAAAACCCTCCCAATTTAGTCTCCTGAGTGCTAGGTTTGCAGGTGTACCCACGAGTCTGACTGTGCAGCTGTTTGTGTTCCTAGGCAGTGGACATCCTGGAGGGTTTTATTTCCCTTTCCTCACTGTAGACAAGGAAGTTCAGCTCACTTTCTAGTGTCTGGACCTGTCTAAGCCATGCGGCCCTCGGCTCTTGCCTCCTATCATCACCACCTCCTACCACAACAGTAGGTAAAGTGGGCAAGCCTGGCTGCTGTAGGTATGATGGGGTCGTGGTAGGCATTTGTAGCTCAGGCTTCCACTGGCTGCCGATGACCTATGAGACTAGCCAGACTGCAGTTAGATAAGCGAACAGAAGTTTGGAAGCCCAGATACGGCGGCATCACTCCTTACTGTGTGTTCTCTCTCTCCGCTGCTCTTCTAGAATCTAATGGCTCCTGTTCTGCCTGTGAGGAGCTTGTGGGATCCTGCCACCCACCAGATGAGGAGGTCCCTTCCACTCCCAGCGACCCTCTACAGCCCCGGGACAGCACCTCTGCCATTGCCTGCATCTCTCTGCCTCTTCTGCCACATCATGGGGAAGCTCTGGGAGCCTCTGGGCCAGAACCCCAGGAAACCAGCTGGGTGGGCCCTCGGGCTGGCCAGGCCCCCAGTGTTCCCCTCAAGGACAGCTTCACTCTGCCCTCATTGTTGGTGCTGCCCACACGATGGCCCCCAGTCCTGGGCCCAGATGGAGCTCTGGATAAACAGCTAGGGGTGGAGGGAACCCCTCAAGCCCCAGGCTGTTTTGAGTGCATCCACTGCCACAGGCCCTATCATACGCTGGCAGGCCTGGCCAGGCACCAGCAGCTGCACTGCCCCCTGCCGGCTGGGCCCTCCTTTACCTGCAGGTACTGCGACAAGGAGTATGCCAGCCTGGGTGCCCTCAAGATGCACATCCGCACCCACACGCTGCCCTGCATCTGCAAGGTGTGCGGCAAGGCCTTCTCCAGACCCTGGCTACTCCAGGGCCACATCCGCACTCATACAGGTAGGATGGGCAAGGCTGTAATCCGGATACAAAGGGAGACAGGTTGGGGAAGGGGCTGGACCATTGACCGAAGAGAGGAAAGGCCGGTCTCATTATTGAAAGGGTTCTTGCAGCTCCTGCAGCTGCTGGCAGACAGCCCCACAGAGGAAGAGCCCCACAGACATGTCCTTTCAAGGTCCTGAGGCTAGAAACCTGAAATCCAGGCATCACCGGGCCACATTCTCCCCAAAGACTGTAGGAATGACATTTCTTGCCTCTCTTATCTCCTGGAAGCTGGCCCTACTCATTGACAGTTGGCCTCATCTATGTCTCTGCCTCTGTCCCCCTTTTTTTTTTCTTCTCAAGACGGGGGTTGTCTGTAGCTTTTGGAGCCTTCCTGGAACTCTCTCTGTAGTCCAGGCTAGCCTCCAACTCACAGAGATCCACCTGTCTCTGCCTCCCAGTTGCTGGGATTAAAGACGTGTACCATCACTGCCTGGCACCTTGGTTCTCTTAACATCTCCCCATGTGTCTGTATCTTCACTATAAGGGGAGGGAGACCCTATAAGTCATAAAACTATGCTTCACCCAATGGTCTTATCTTAACTCAGTCATCTTTGCAAAGGCCTTGTTTCTGAGAAGGGGCGCTGTCAGGAAGCAGGTGTCTCAGGAAAGGCGAGACTAAGGGCTGCAGGGCTCCAGTGGCTCCTATCTACCCACATCTGGTGGCTTTAGGACCAGCAAAGTGTGGGATGGCAAGGAAGCCTGGCCACTGTGGAGACTCCAGTAGGAAGGGCAGACTCTGGATTTGGAGAACTGTAACCAGCTAGGATACAAGTGCCCCGGGCGGGCTGCAGAACCAGGCAGAAAACTCAATGGCCCCCTCCCCTTCCACTTGGAAGGGTTATCCTGGAAGCCAAGGTCCCAGCAGAAATATTTTTGTTTTTGATTTTTCGAGACAGAGTTTCTCCGTAGCTTTTAGGTTCCTATCCTGGAACTAGCTCTTGTAGACCAGGCTGGCCTCGAACTTACAGAGATCCGCCTGCCTCTGCCTCCCGAGTGCTGGGATTAAAGGTGTGCGCCACCACCGCCCAGCCAGAAATATTTTTTTTTGTCCCAGTCCTCGGTGGCCCTGACTAGAGATGCGGCCTGTGTATAGGAGTATAGCTTACTCTGTCCAGCTCTGCCCTTACAGTGGCTCAATGTTACGCTGGCCAGTGGCCAGGAAGGGCTGCCAGAGGCTCCCAGCACTTCTCATAGTCAGAACTGAACACCCAGGGCTTGTCAGAGACAGAACAGCCACCATACTTTGCCTCTGCCTCAGAAGAGCCTCTGGTACTGTGATCCTGCCCAGAATGACTTTCCGATTGTCCAAAGGGCTCTGACCTTGGGTCAGAGGGCTCTGATGAGCATTTGGAGGGCAGGAGCAAGTTACTCATTGATAGACGGGGACATTTCACCTTTGGCCACCATCTGTGGGATTGTCCTGTGGTCCCTCACCTGACTTCCCATATTCCTCCCACAGGTGAGAAGCCATATACTTGTCCGCATTGCAGCAGGGCCTTTGCTGACCGCTCCAACCTGCGGGCTCATCTGCAGACTCATGCTGGCACCAAGAAGTACCGCTGTCCTATCTGCTCCAAGGCCTTCTCCCGCATGTCTCTCTTGGCAAGGCATGAGGAAGCTGGCTGCTGTCCTGGCCCCTAGAGGCACAGCAGGGTGGAGGGACCAAGCCTGACAATATTCTCAGTGGTTCTATATCGTCCAGGACAATCGGGGAAGGCAGGGGCCGAGCCCACTCTTGCCTGTGTCCAGCCAGAGCCAATAAGCCCAGTGGAGCCTTTGGGTGTCTTTCTCCAAGGTCTGCATTCAGAGTAGAATCACCACAAGACTCACCAAAACAAGAACCAACAGTTCAGTTTTCAGCTTGGCCTGTCTGCTGGACCTATTCCAAAAAGGAGAGACTATTGGGAAGCGGCTAACCCTGGACAAAGCCTACCACAACACCAGTGAGCCTGCTCACCTGGGTCCCTTTGTGTGCAACTTGAAATGACCATTTTTACTTGAGGAGAGCACAATGTGTGTATAACCTTGGGAAGCACAGCTACCTCTCAGCCATCCTCACTTGCCTTTGCCCTGGGGTTAGAGACACATTTTCTCCTGCCCGTTATGTGCACACACACCCTAGCTCTTCCCCCTAAAATGAGGCAGGGCCAGGCAGGATTGGGCTGAAGCCAGGTCCTGTGCCTCATCTCCATCTTCCTGCTTGGAGCCGGCCTCATGGCTGCCTAATGTCTCAGGAGAGCAGCCATGGGGTAATAAAGAGGCCTGCGCACTCAGGCCTCCTGTCTTGAGCCTTGAGGTCTTGAGTCTTTACCAATCTCCTGGATCTATGGAGAGGCAGAATTCTTCAGGAGCAATGGGATTCCAGATAACCTGGGCCTTTCTGAGCACAGAGCAGGCAGGAGACTGAGGGTATTTTTGCTAGGGCATTTCAGAGCCCTTTGAGCCTGGAGCCTTCCCTGGAACCTGAGAGAGAATCTGCATGAAGTGGTTTGGCCTGAAGAAATGAAGATGAGGGTACAATTAACACCAGGATTAAGGACCCATGGAGGACACTTGGATGGGACCAAGGTGGAGAACTGGTAGAGTTGCTATGTGCTGCTGAGTAGCATCCTGAGCCAGGACAGGGAAGGACTTGCTTCTCCCAGTGGATCTGGTTGACTCTAGTTGGCATTTGGACAGAGAAAGGAGACCCACAGTGAATTCTTGACACGTTTGAGGTAAGAGGCTATTGGTCACTCCACTTCAGGCCCAGGACAAGGAACATGAGTCAGCATCCTTTGTTCAGGCCCAGTAGAAAGAGTTTCCCAGCTTCCGAGCTTCCAGGAGCCTGCTAGAAAGCTCGTGGGTCATGCAGGTATCTTAGCCTCTGGTTTTGCAGATGCTTCACGTCAGATTTGGTAGTGAGCATCTGGCTGTGGTTTGCTGGTGTGAGGATAGCTCTCTAAGAGGCCATGGGGACCCTCCAGAGGAAACTTGACCTAATTGGAGAAGGTCTCAAACAGTCTGAGGCTATAGCCCACACTGGCCTTAAGCTCACAGAAGTCTTCCTGCCTCAGCCCCCCCCCCCAAGTGCTGGGATTATAGGCATGAGGATCATTTCTGACTTACAAACTTGACCTTGAAGTTGGACTTCTAGACCAGGAGTGACCACAGATGCAGAAACACCTCACCCCAACTCCTGTGAGAGAGTCGGCTGCAGATTGTCCGCCTCAGACCTATGCCAGCTGGTGGAGGGACCCGCTTTTCAGACAGACATACTCATGTTTTCAAACCAAGGCCACTGCCCCCCAGGGGGGTAGGTAAGAACTGGACATAAGGGTACCCTCTGAATGGAAGTGCATCCACCAAAAGTTCTGGGGCCAGAGTCCAAACTCAAAGTGACCTTCAAGGCAGGAGGTGGATGTTGTCCTTGGCTTGTAGGAGGAGTTCCTCTGTTTCTGCCTTGGCCATCACACCGCCATGTCCCGTGAGTCCCTCCAAAGTGACCTCATCATAGCATCTGTGAAGACCCACTTGTAAGGTTGCATTCTAAGGGTTAGGATTTTGGCATGGATTTGGGGTGGAGGAGGCTGTTCAGACCAAACACCTGAGAACATGTGTTTCGACAAACCAGCATCCCTGTGACTTGTCCTCACTCTTAGAGCAAGGCAAAGGGGTCTAAATGATCCCTTCTCAAAATCTACACGGGATCATGGGCTAGTCAGTTACCTGAAATAGCTTCAAAGTTGGGCAAGAAACCCCTCCCCCACTTCCTCTTCATCTCTTTATCAAAGCAAAGGAAGGAATCTTGTCCCCAAATGTCTGGCTCTTCTCTAAGCTCAAGATTCCCCAGGCAGAGGGGCCTTCAGAACCCCAACCAACATGAACCTGGATTTCTCACAAGAGCGTTCTTTTAAAATAGCATCCAGATGCCCAAAGGAAGCTATATTGTAAATTGTGTTCTATTCCTGGTTCTTCATGTCTAAATGGGGCTGTCGCACCTGTCGGGTATGAAGCAGGGAATCTCACAGCCGAAAATAAAGTGGAATGTTTCCCTCCTTTGGTTCCAGCTCATGGAAAATGCTCTCGTATTTATATCCAGACTGGTGGAGGGCTGAGGTCGCAGAGGGTGGGGGTTGGCAGAGGAGCAAAAGGAGGCACCTGCCAGGGAACTGATACCGAATGAATGGAGGACGCTTTCCACTGGGCAGGCCAGGCTGAAGTCAGGTCACTGCAGCTGAGCAGCCCCGCCTGCAGACACCTGTGCCTGCCCAGCCAGCCTGGCACACCATGGCTTCCTCCTTCACGGTCCCTCCTTATTCACACAGCACGGCAAAGGAACTGGGGGTGTTGACTCCTCACTTGATTTCTGGGCCCAGTCCCTGACCTGCAGGAGGGCCAGGAAGGGGGGTCCCCACAGTGTGCTTGACCAGCCTGTTTTCTGGGGTGAGGGGGTGGTGTTTGCCTTTCCTGCCTGTCCCCTTCTACCAGGTTACTCTTCAAAGTCCCACTTTCCCCACGAAGGAGGGCCTTTTGTTAGAACCTCTCTCCAGAGCGGGAGCAGGGGATGAGGAGAGACACGGGCCCAGAAGAGGAGAGCAGGTAGTCTTGCCATGGCCCAGTTGAAAGCAGAGGCCCAAAAACCCAGTGATGGACAAGCTAACTATAACTATCACCTCTGTCAGCTGGCTACTCTGAAGTGCTGGCCGCTCTCCCGGGGTGTGTATGTGGGGGCGTGGGGACTACTCGTAGGACAGGTACCTGCAGAGAGAACGTCTGGGGTCTGAGGCCTCCATGGCTCTTCCACTCAGGGCTGAAAGCAGAGACCATCCCTGGCTTTCTGGAAGCAGGTGTGTGAGGTCCAGCAGGCCTTTGGATGACCCAGTCCTCCTCCTCACAACCTGCTGGAAGAATCCTCTTCAGAAAGCCAAAGAGGCACTAAGGTTATGGCTTTTGCTTCCAAAAGCCCGGTGGATTCTATAAATATCATTTTGGCCTGGAATATTCTAGGGGGGTTCTCTAAATGCTTGAAATAGCCCACTTGTTACTATCTATACTCAGAGCACCCACTCCTGGCCACACCCACATGGCTAAACATAGCTCGCTGGCGGAGCTCGATGGAACACAAGTTTCCAGGCTGCTGAGGCTGGAACATCCAAGGAGAGTGCATGGCTGCTGAGGTGAGCAGCCACACCCTTCAGCCTGGCCCTGAACATCCAGTGTCTGCTGAGTTAATGCCTAGCTGGCTTCTCTGCATCTAGAAGAACCACTGACCCTGGAGAGATGGCTCAGGGGTTAAGACAGATATGGCAGGCATCTTACAACCACCTGTAACATTGAAGGGGTTCAGTGCTGCCTTCTGACCTCCAGGGACACCCACATATATGTAGCTTATAGACAAACATTAAAAAAGAATCCTGCCGGACCGTGGTGGCACCTGCCTTTAATCTCAGCACTCGGGAGGCAGTTCTCTGTGAATCTGAGGCCATCCTGGTCCACAGAACAAGACCCAGGATGGGCTCCAAAGCTACAGAGAAACCCCATCTTGAAAAAACAAAAACAATTAATTTAAAAAAATTAAAAAAAATCAGTGAACATTGTCCTCTCAGGCCCCGTGTCGTGAGTACCATACATTTCCCCCTCATCCCTAGTTCCCTACACAGCACCTAGCTCTATTCTCTACTGTCCTCCAGCCTCTGATATCCACAAGGACCCCATACTGATGACCAAGTATTCTAGTGTTTCTATTGCTGTGATTAAAACACTACGATCAAAAGTAACTTGGGGAGGAATGGGTTTATCTGGCTCAAGAAGTCAAGGCAGGAACTCAAACCAGGCATGAACTTGGAGGCAGGAGCTGATGGAGAGGCCATGGGGAGTACTGCTTGCTGGCTTCTATAGTTTGCTCAGTTTACCTTCCTATGAAAACCCAGGTCCACCACCCAGGGGTGGCCTCAGCCACAATGGAATTACCTCCTGTCCCCCATCAATTGCAAATTAAGAAAATGCCCATAGCCAGGTGGTGGTGGCACGCGCCTTTAATCCCAGCACTCTGGAGGCAGAGGCAGGTGGGTCTCTGTGACTTCGAGGTCATTCTGGTCTACAGAGTGAGTTCCAGGACAGCAGCCAGGGCTACACAGAGAAACTCTGCCTCAAAAAATGAGAAGAGTGGCTGGAGAGATGGCTCAGAGGTTAAGAGCACTGACTGCTTTTCCAGAGGTCCTGAGTTCAATTTCCAGCAACCACATGGTGGCTCACAACCATCTGTACTGAGATCTGGCACCCTCCTCTGGTGTGCGGGCATACATCGAGGCAGAATGTTGTGTACATAATAAATGAATAAATCTTTAAAAAAAAAAAGAAGAGGAGGAGGAGGAGAAAATCCTTCAACGCCCTACTGCCGTCAGCCCAGTGCTTACAGAGGCATTTTCTCAATTGAGGCTTCCTCCTTTCACATGATGCTAGTTTGTGTCAGGTTGCCACAAAACCATCTCTAATGTCTCCTGGGAGCCAGCCCATCAGGGACAAATTCCACGTGTACCACCTCAGCTATGCCTGTGTGGTTACACTGCTCACGTTTTCCTGCTTCTTCGGGTCTCACACTGATCCCACCCGCCCCCACAGTCCACAGCCTCACAAGCCAGACTGGGAGAGATCCTCTGCCTGTTTAAAGCTTTTCCCTGTGCAGCAGCTCCAGCGCCGAATACTCTGTGATTCCACGAACTCCCACAGCAGACGGTTGCTCAGACCCCTGGGTCTGCACAGTGGGCTGGAGATCTTCCCTCTCTTTATCTGAAGTCGCGCTTGAAGGGTGTCTTCTGTCATCTCTATCTCACTCTCCTTCACCACATCTCTTCTCCCCAGATTCCAGGCTGCGGGATCTCAGCTGTGGGGCTTTTTTTTTTTAATATTTATTTATTATGTACACAATATTCTGTCTGTGTATGTCTGCAGGCCAGAAGAGAGCACCAGACCTCATTACAGGTAGTTGTGAGCCACCATGTGGTTGCCAGGAATTGAACTCAGGACCTTTGGAAGAGCAGGCAATGCTCTTAACCGCTGAGCCATATCTCCAGCCCTACGGGGCTTTTTAATACAGATTTGACTCAGGTTTTCTTTACCCTTTGGCCTCCAAGCTCTGAGAAGAGGCAAGATAACACTGCCATCTCCTCCTCCACTTTTTTTAAATACTTTAATTTTTGTTGTTTGTTTTATTTTTCAAGACAGGCTTTTTTTCTGTGTAGCCTTGGCTGTCCTGGAACTCGCTCTGTGGACTAGGCTGTCCTCGAACTCCGAGATCCACCTGCCTCTGCCTCCAGAGTGCTGAGATTAAAGGTGTGCACCACGCCTACCCCTGTGATGCTCTACCCTTCAACAGCACAGTTTCCACTGTCTGTCTCGTTACCCATTTCAGGGACATCACTACTCTTCCCAAACTCCTCTTTAGTCAGTGTGTCCTGCCAGCTGACTGTGCTGTGTGGCTAAAGTTCCTCTCCAGGGGGAGACATAGACAATGTCTGCCCCTCTCAGTGAGGCTCCCTCTGACAAACTCGCGTACAATTCCTCGACTTACTGAGGGTGCCGTGTGTAAGGGGCTACAGGCAGGAGAGTGGATGAGCTTGAAGCTGTCATAGTGGAAGGTCTGCACCCAGCATCATGACCCCTGACCTCCACCTGGCTGTGGCTGTAAGGGCCCCCTCCCTTAGTCTTCCCGACCAGCCTCTCTCCAAGAGCTGAAAATTTGGCAGAATTGCACACAATCGATTGGAAGGAGTGGTTGGGTACTTGGGTGAAGGCTCCATGACCTTCAGGAAGAAGATCAAACCTAACTTCTGAAGATGGTGGAAGTTTGGCTCAGAAGATAGTCCTTAAAACTGAAGGCCTGTGGAAGAGGAAGCAGGTCATGGCTTCATAGCTACGTGGCTAAATGTGGGCATGTCCAGCATCACTTATGTATATAAAAAAGTCGTGGCAGCTAATTTTTTTTTGCTATTTTTTTTTTTCGAGACAGGTTTTCACCGTAGCTTTGGAGCCTGTTTTGTAGACCAGGCTGGCCTTGAACTCTCAGACATTTGCCTGCCTCTGCCTCCCGAGTGTTGGGATTAAAGACGTGCACCACCACTGCCCAGCATGGCAGCTAATTTTATGGTTTGTAATTTATTTTTTGAGACAACGTTTCTATTATCCCAGGTTGGCCTCCAATTTGCTATATAGCTGAGGATGACCGTGAACTCTTAATCCTCCTGTCTCCGCCTCCTGAGTGCTGGGATTACAGATGTGTGTCGGCATACCTTGTTATCCAGTGCTGGGGATGGCTTGCTAGGCAAGTGTCCTACTAACCTAACCTGGTCAATACATACTTGGACACAATTAAAGAAAAACAAAGTGAAAGAATTGTTTGTGATACCTGGAAAGGACATGAAAAAGTGTATTAGAACAAGCCACTTCCGTTTACTTGCTCCTTGTCTGAGGTTGCAGGCATTTCCTGCGACATCCTCTGTCTCAAAACACACGAATAGTGTTGGCTCACTGGCCCCTGACAGGAAGTGTGGCTCATAACTGTTCTGAAGGTCATGTTGGGCTGTGGTCACAGAATTCAAACAAAGAAGAGCCTGTAGAGGTCACCTGGTGCAGGGGCCTCATTTGTCACAAGGGCCAAAGCCCGGGCAAAGAACCAGCCAGGGAAGTGGGAAAGCAGGCGTATAGAGCCCTGAAGGTTTGTGGCCAGGCACCAACACAGAACATGGAGGCACTGGTCATTACTCCTCTGGCCTGGGCTAAGAAAGGAATCTTCTTGTCAAGCGAGGGCAATGGAATTCCAGCCCGTGGTAGCCCCCATGTGCCTCTTTCCCTCTTTCCTTCCCTGTGACCCTAACCCTGGCTTTCTTCCTCCCCAGTTCTGTGCAGGCCCCACCTCTACTCTAGGTCCTTTCCTACTGAACACAGCGACCCTGGCAGCCTATAGCCACCTACTAGATTGGCTACATGTGTTCTGCCCTGTGCTGTTGTTCACACGAGACCAGAACTACCTCTCTCCTGCCCTCTCCAGTGGCCCAAGCCAACTACTCTGGAAAGATGTTGGCCTCTGAAGACTTCCCTGGGGACCCGAGTTCAAAGGGACAAGGGACAGGGACACAGAAATCCACAAACAGTATCCTCCCCTTTTAGGTCACTTTCAAAGGTTTTCTGTCCCCAGTGCCTGGCCTGGAAAAGGCCTGTATGGGAAGCACAGCTGTGCTTTGGTCCCCTCTGCTGGCCTGACCAGGCCAAGCTCCAGGGTACAGCAGATGGATGCTCAGTCCTGGGTGGACTTCCTTCCCAGCCCGGTATTGGGCTGTATTCTCCTCTCCTCTCTTCTCTTTTCCAAAGGGCCTTCTTCCCTGGGTCTCATACATATCCCTGACCTAACAATGAACCTCACACCCTTGACAGACACTTTATAACATCTGAGATAACAGGAGAGAGGTGACTTCCCACTGACTCTTAGCTTTAAGGCACACAGGGTTCCAGGATGTCAAGCACTGGGATCCTTCAGCTGTGAGGTGATCTTGGCCGCTGGGCCTGATAACAACACACACATGTTCCAATGGGTGTAACTGTCCCTTCTGTACTGAAGCCTTCTCTCTACTCCCCTCCCCTCTCTTCCCCTCCCTTCCTCTTCCCTCCCCTCCTCTCTCTCTCTCTCTCTCTCTCTCTCTCTCTCTTTCTTTCTATTTTTGGTTTTTCAAGACCGGATTTCTCTGTGTAACTATCCTGGCTGTCCTGGAACTCACTTTGTAGACCAGTCTAGCCTTGAACTCACTGAGATCCACCTGCTTCTGCATCGCTCACTCGTGCTGGGTGGGATTAAAGGCAGTTCTCTCTGGCCGGCTGTGTTCACTGGCTTTACATCATGTAATACTACGATTCTAAACAGTAGAACAGGTGAGGTACCCAGGAACCCAGGTTTCCGCCCAGCTCAGTGTCTAACACAGAGGCTCGGTAGAAACCTTTCCTTTCTCGTCACAAGAAGGGCAGGTGCAGATTATTGGGTGCCCTCTCCATTCCTGTTGCCAGGGAGCTCAGTGAAGGCACTGAGAATGTTGTCCCTCTGAAGCAACCAGACAGCACCTTTGGAGAAGAAACTGAAAACAAGAGCTGTCTGACGTACAAGGAAACAATAGTGAGACTGGCTAGCTCAGCCTGATGTGACAGGCCATCTCCTGTGCTGCTGAAGGCCTGTTCACACTCCCATACTCTGGTGGAGAGAGCCAAACAATTGATTTAGCTTCCAAGACGGCAGCCTGCCAGCAGCTCTCAACAGTGCCCTAGGCATATAGCTGCTTGGCTAAGCCACCCACTTCTAGGAATCCTTCTACAGAAGCACACACACTCACACAAAATGCAAGGACAGCGCCATGCATGGCTTCAATGGGGGGGAGGCAATCTGAATAAGTTTAGACAGTCTAGACAAACAAGGAAGCTGTTTCGGTGTGGAGCTGAAAAGCGTTCAAGAAGCACCCACGTAGAAAAACAGGCTGGAGAAAGAGCAATTCCCCACCATTGTGTTTAAAATGTCAACCAAAGGCTGTGGAGGCATTGTTACCATCTGCTCTCCTGAGAACCGAACTGGTGGCCTGGTTATTTCATAGTGTGTACTCTTGCATCTTCTTTGATGTCTGAGCCATTCAAAATCCACGAATTTTAAGAGATGGGGGAACTGGAAAGTTGTATCTGTTTCTGCTGGAGAATGAATGGACTCAGAATTTAGTGAGGACACTAAATGTCACTGAACTGTAACTTAAAAATAAAGGCCAAATGGCAAGATTTGTGTTTTGCATATTTTGCTGTAATAAAAATGACGTAAAAGTCAGGTGGTGGTGGCACACGTGCTTAATCCCAGCAGAAGTAAGAGAATCTCTTGAGTTTGGGGCCAGCCTGGTCTACAGAGTAAGTTCCAGGACAAACAACAAAAACCCATAGAGATGTGTTAATCCATTTCAACTATGAAAAGTGACAAAATTCTTGCTTATGCAGAACCTGGGAAAAAGGACAGCATTTGAAAATACCTAATGAGAAAAAAAAAAGAAAATACCTAATGCGGATGTAGCGCATCCACCTGCAGCCCGAGACCTCCGGTAAGTTGGACGGTCCAGACAGGCTATGGGACCCCAGACTCAAGACAGGGCATACAAGAGATGCCAGATTGTGGATGTAGAATATTCCAGGATGCGGGGCCCTGGCACGATCCTGGGCTGCAGATCAGGGGATCCCTCCCGATGCGCGGTTTAGTGGGTTGTGTGTGCAACGGAGAGGCAGGATGCTTGTCGTTCTTGAGCTCTGGAACAGCAGATGACCCCACCGTCCTTCTCCACAGTCTGGCTATTCTGAGCTGCGTGTGCCAGAAAGGCGACTCCCACGCTTGCGCAGATTCCACCCATGCACAAGGCGCACGCGCAGGTTCCACTCCCTGAGCAGACTCCGCCCCTCGCTGGAGGCCACGCGCTCAGAGGCGGCGGGGCGGGCTCAGTGTCGGCCGCACATCATTCGATTCTGTCCATAGGCTAAAAAGTGGATCGTGGGCTCGGCCCGCAGCCTATTGGACAGCACGGGAGCAGCACGGTCCGTGGGCCAATCATATGGCAGCGCGTGATAACTGTGGACGCCGGTCGGAGACCGGTGCTGGTCTCTGCAGCTTTGACTCCAGACTCTCTCGGCCATGGCTTCTGAAAAGCCTCAGGACCTGGTCGTCACCTGCACCGCGCCGGTCAACATCGCGGTTATCAAATATTGTGAGTGTTGGAGTCAGGGGTCACCTCGGCTAGGATCGGGGCGTAGGGCTGGAGGCTGGACTTATCGCGACTGGAATCAGGACCCCCTGGTCTGGAGAGCGGAATCATCCTGGCTGGGATGGGAATTGATCGAGGCACAGGGTTGGAGAGGAGGGTCACCACCGCCGGGATCGATGGGCACAGTGCTAGAGACGGGGGTTACTGCAGCCAGTATTGGGGGTCTTGGGAGCTGGAGGCAGGGGCCCCTAGCTGCCAGGATCAATGGGCAAAGGGGTGTAGATGAGGATCACTGCTGCCGGGATTCAGGGTCCCAGGGCCGGAGGGAAAAAGCCCATGGTCCAGATCTGTAGTAACTGGTCTAGAGACGGCTGGAAAGGGGACTCAGGGCTGAAAGGGGCGTCACCACGACCGGAATCAACGGGCACTGGGCTGGAGACGGGGATCATCAAAGCCAGGATAGGCGATCCCGGGGCTGGATATGGGGAGTATCATCACGACAGGGAAAGGGGACTCGGGGCTGGAGACGAGGGTCATACGGCTGGGATTGGTTGTGCTCCGGGCTGGAGAAGGGCACACCACTGCGAATCTGGGATGGTGAAATTAAGGCTTTTCGCTGCTAGGGGAGAGGCGGGGCTCTCCTTGGGCCAGTCTCATAAGCTATATAATACACCTCAGGCCTGGCCTCTACTGTCACTCCTGAAGCTTTGGTGTTGACACGGGTGCTGCCGCACCTTCTGTTGTGAGGAGCAGCCTTTTGCTCTTCCCCGGTCTCTGGTAACCCTCTAAACTAGGGCGGTATCGCAGCCATGGTCATTTAGGACTGCTTCTGTAAGTGGATCCACAGAGCCTGTAGATTCTTGAGTTTGGCTCAGTTCAGTCAGCATACTTCTCTGGAAGCTTATCCAGGTGGATGCAGCCGGGGTTCATTGTCCCCCGTTGCTAGGCCCAATTCCACAGCATAAGCAACCCCAGGGGCTGTTACCGGTGAAGTTGTTACTTGTGTTTAGGGGCAGATCTTTGTATGAACGTTCATCCTTCAGAGGAAGGAGGTCCTGGAATGCTTCCCGGAGAAAGGGTGGCAACTGTTCTTTATTGTGTTAAGGAACTGTGGGTTCCCTGGGGTGGCAGTGCCACCTTGTTTTCCCACCAGCAGTACACGGGCCATTTTGGTTTCCATGTTCTGGTGTCCATTCCAGTGGAGTCCCTATTTTTCACCGTAGTCTTTCTCACAGATACACCCACAGTTCCGTGTGGTTTTAGCCTTCGGTTCCCCGATGGCCAGTGGTATGGGCGATCCTTTCCTTGAGCCCATTTTACCCTACCTTCCTTGTCTTTTGTTTTGTTTTCTTGTTGTTGTTTTGTTTTATCAAGACAGGGTTTTCTCCCCGTAGCCCTGACTGTCCTGTGGCCTCGAACTCACAGAGATGCTCCTGCCTCTGCCTCCTGAGTGCCAGGATTGAAGGTGTGTGTTGATCTTGTGTTCTGCAGTGTGGCTGAACACATTCTTTCCTTCTGAGAACTTCGGTAGGTTTTTTGAGATTTTCTTTGTAGACAAACAAGCCTTTAGCCACTAGGAGTGCCTTGCTTGATGTTTCCTTGTCTGACTCTTTGGGAGAACAACACTGTATCAGGTGAGAGGATGCGGCTGGTGGCAGTGGACTTTCTTGCCTTGGTCCATGAAAGTATCTTTACAGTTTCTAGACTAGCCTGGGCCCCATAACTAGACTCTGTCTTAAAAACAAAACAAAAAAAAGTCCTTCATCCTTCCCATTTTTTTTTCTGATAATTCTTCCCTGAAACACAAATGGTTGTGATTTTCTTTTCTGTTGGTAAGATCACATGATGTTACCCAGGTAGTGGTGGTGCACGCCTTTAATCCCAGCACTCAGGAGGCAGAGGCAGGTGGATCTCTGAGTTCTAGGCTAGGCTGGTCAACAAAACGAGTTCCAGGACAGCCAGGGCTATTACACAGAGAAACTCTGTCCCGACAAGAACAAAAGATCACATGATCCCAAGATTGGGCCTGTAGCTCAGTAGTATAGCACCTGCCTAGCATGTGTAAGATTCCCCCAAACAAACAAAGAGGCCCTTGGGAGGAGTTGGAGGGGGGAATAGAGTGTGAAAATAATTAAGATACATTGTATACATGTATAAAAATTTCAAAGACTATATACAGATATTCCTTTTAAATGCATGCTATTTTTCTTCTGCATACTGCTGTGTGGGATGCTTTGTGGTTGGCTGCGGTTTGGATGTCAATCACGTTTCAGCTGGCTGGGTTTTCCCTCCATCTGTTCAGGTTCACCCCCACCCCTAGCTTTTGTTTCAGTTCCCAGCTCAGCTCCCAGGCTTTCATCTCCTTCTTGACCATCTCTTTGACGCTGTTTTCTTACTTTGTCCTGATCGCTGGCTTAGGCTGTCTCATGGCAGCAGTTGTGGCATCTCTGACACGTCAGAGTTAGTGTCCTGTTATTTTCTCGGTTTGAGAACCTCCCTTTTGGTATGGCAATTGATTTGGGGTGACGTTGAATGGTTTTCTCCTGTGTTCTGAGACTCAAGTCCTGTTAAAACCTTTAGCTGGTGGAGGAGGGGTGCCATCTCTTTTCTGGCAGACAGAGGGGTTCCGCCCACATTGTATGGCCCTTGTTTCTGCTGGGGGCTCTGTAGAGTTCCTGCAGGGGCTGTGAATCCTCCTCTGGAAACTCCCAGCAAGGCTGAAGAAGCACCTGTGCAGGCAGGCCTGTGGTGAAGTGCAGGCTGCCAGCTGCGATGAAAGGGCAGCCCGCCACACCTTCAGGGTGAAAAGGATGGTGCTTTCGTGTAGCCAGGCTCCTGGGGCCTTGGGAAGAGGGTGAGGCTGAAGCCACCTGTGGCAAAAATTTGTCTCACTCAGCTGATCTTCACCGGTCTCCTTGGTGCTCAGCAAATGCTGCTGGCCTGAGACCAGTGGTCAGAAAGAAACCCAGATGGGGCACCCGAAGCCACGCACCCTAGCCATACCTGGAGCCAAGGGCCCAGGGTCTTCCTTCCTCACTCAGGTATCTCGTGCTGGCTTGTGCGGGACACCTGGACTTCGGGCTTAGGGCTAGGTCACCTGCTCCATCTTCCTAAGAGCAGCCCCATGGCTCCAGGAGAGCTGCCTGTGGGTGGGTGTCTGTAGACGGTGAAAGATGGAAAAGGTTCACCTGCCCAGAGTTAGCCTTTTGTTACCTTCTGTGTGAACATCCCAGATTAACCAAGCATGTGTGGATGCTCAACAAAGACAATGCGACCACCAGCTAAGTGCTGTGCGTGTTGTCGGGTGGCATTTCCTCTGGCTTTCTGGAGAGTTGACTGTGCCCGCGATGGGGCTTAGAGCGTTGGGCAGAGAAGGACCATTCTGATGGGTGCAGTCGGAGACATGGTCAGGAACTGGACTCCTCCGGGTGCAGGAGGAGACCACTAGCCACATGTGCTACCTAGCAGATTTCCACAACTGTATCTGTGAAGTAAAAAAAAAAAAGAAAGAGAGAGAGATGGAAGAAGCATGAGGCAGAGGCAGGCTGGCCTCCACCTGTGCTCTGGGAACCTGTGCTGAGTCTGCAGCCAGCCCAGAGGTGTCCTGAGGAGGTTGCACAGCCTGGCCAGTGAGAACAGGATGGTGGTGCGGGGGCTGCTACAGAGGGGTGGAGGCAACTTTTCGGAGTGCCAGTCGGGTGCCAGGAACTCACTGGCTTGGATTATTGTTGCAGGGGGGAAGCGCGATGAAGCACTGATCCTGCCCATCAACTCCTCTCTGAGTGTCACGCTGCACCAGGACCAGGTGACTGCACCGCATAGACACTGCGCTCTCATGGCTAGAATGGGGTGGCTTCTCGTGGGAACCATAGCCGGCCTGTGTCCTTCTAATTCCTTTCGGACTGCCCAGCACACAGTCCCCTCATCTCTTCATCCACACACAAATTCCTAAAGCCACAGGGCTAGTTTTATACCTAAGATCCTTTATTCAAGAGGGACCAGATGCCCACGGTTCTGCTGTGGGTGAGACAGACCCCGCATGGCGAAGGCCAGGCCAGTGTGGCCAGCCTGAGGGGCTTGCCAGGGTGGTCTCCCTGACCTTCCATGTGCTTGTCCCTGCCCAGGGGTACAGCCATACTAGCCGTGGGCAGAAAGGGATGCTGTGTGGGCACTGGTCCTCAGCCCCGGCCCTTGTTCTTCTCAGTTAAAAACCGTCACAACTGCCGCCATCAGCAAGGACTTCCCAGAGGACCGCATCTGGCTGAATGGTCAAGAGGAGGATGTGGGGCAGCCACGGCTCCAGGCCTGCCTGAGGGAGAGTAAGTTGGGATGACAGCCACTCCGTGTGCCCTTGTGGATGCTGAGCGCGCATAGGAGAGGGGCTGGAGTTGGGGCATCCCAGGAGGGAGTCCGTGTGGGAGGTCTGGGCATTACTGCCTCTCAGATTTCAGCCATACTCCTCCCACTCCCGGCCGCAGGCAGATGAGGTGGGTCTGCCAAGTGGCACTGCCACTCACTGTGCCCTCTCCCCTGCAGTCCGCCGCCTGGCTCGGAAGCGGTGGAGCACAGGGGATGGGGACGCACTTCCCCTCAGCCTCAACTATAAGGTGCATGTGGCCTCAGAGAACAACTTCCCCACTGCTGCAGGCCTGGCATCGTCAGCAGCGGGCTACGCCTGCCTAGGTGGGTGCTCACAGGGACTTGGAGATCCAGGGCTCAGCTTTGTGGTAGTAGGGGTGGGGTCTCTGGCCTGTCAGCACCCAGGGCTCCTATCGTGGGCGCTCCCTGTAAAAAGGCCCCCGAGTTTGCCCTTTCCCATAATGCAATTGACCACCAGACCCTCTCTGCCCCTGTGTGAGGGCCCTCCAGCTCCCCAGTGACTCAAGCAACAGAAGCCACCTGAAGGTAGAAAATACCTGGAGGCGGAGGTAGGAGGATCTTGGCTCCCTTGAAAATTCCAAGATCTTGGCCCAGCTTCAGGCCCAGCTGCATTCTGGGTTGCTGACCCTATTGTCAAGAACTCTTTTTTTTTTTTACCCCCGCCAGTATCATCTTTGCTTTCTTGCCCTGGGTCACTGTAGGTGGCACCCCCATCCCTGGCACAGGCAGCCTTCACCTCTTAGCTCCAGGGGTGATAACTCCCTGGTCCAGCTAGCTCCTGCATCATCCTGAATTGGAGGCATAGGTGAGCCAGTCCCGGACGCAAGGTCACCTTCTCAAGATGGCTAGACTCAGGGAAGGCCCCTGCTGATGAGCGGCAAGCTTTCCTCACTATTCCTGCGAAGCTGTCTCCCCCAGAGCTCCCATTCTCTTCCTGGAGACACATTACATTACTCAGACTGTCACCTTGGTCCCTGTTCCTGGTGGCCTTCTGACTTCTACCCCTCCCTTTAGTGCTCCACGTGGGTACAGCTCCTCAAAGAAGCCTCCCCCTCACCCCCAGTCCTGAGGTAGTTTACGAGGCTGACTACATTTCCAAACCCAATGCCAAGTGAAAGGGCGTGGAGCTGGGAGATGCCAGCGCCCCAGCTCTGCTCCTCAGAATCTCATTTCCTATGCAGCGGGGAGCACCCAATAGAGCTGGTCTGGGTGGTACATTAGCCTTCACCCTTCCTCCGTGTCTCTTTCCTGTGCCTTCAGCCTATACCTTGGCCCAGGTCTACGGGGTTGAGGGGGACCTCTCCGAAGTGGCTCGGCGGGGCTCAGGCAGTGCGTGCCGCAGTCTTTATGGGGGCTTCGTGGAGTGGCAGATGGGGGAGCAGAGCGATGGAAAGGACAGCGTCGCCCGGCAGATAGCCCCAGAGTGGCACTGGCCCCAACTCCGAATCCTTATCCTTGTGGTAAGTGGATGGGCATGCAACCAGTGGGAGAATGGCTGTTTAGCCAGGGCTGGGCTAAGAAAGAAAGAACTGTTATCTATCTGGGGTTCACCAGGATCCTAGGCTAGCAGGGGCTGGGGAACAGACCAAGGCTGCTAGTGGAAGGATCCGAGCTGGCTCGCACATGGCAGAGCTGTGCCCCTTCCCATGATGTGACTAGATCCAGACCCACATCACTCTTCCCTGACCAGGAGCCAAGGGTTGGTTTAGCAGAGGGCAGGGCTTGTGCTGTGGGTCCCCTGTGGCCCAGGCCCAGTGCCATCTCTCATTCAGGTGAGTGCCCAGAAGAAGCAGACGGGCAGCACAGTGGGCATGCAGACCAGCGTGGAGACCAGTACCCTGCTCAAGGTAGGGCCCACTGGGGCGGGCAGGGACCAGGGCCCGCTGGGGCGGGCAGGGACCAGGGCCTGCTGGGGAGGGCAGGGACCAGAGCCCTGCTCAAACCAGGGCCCGCTGGGGAGGGCAGGGACCAGGGCCCGCTGGGGTGGA
>NC_022011.1:30196502-30204217 GCF_000317375.1 Microtus ochrogaster | reverse complement strand
ACCAGGGCCTGCTGGGGAGGGCAGGGACCAGAGCCCTGCTCAAACCAGGGCCTGCTGGGGAGGGCAGAGACCAAAGCCCTGCTTGCTGGGGAGGGTGAAGTGTGCTGCTCAAGATGGGGCTCTCCTGGTGGGGGGATGACTCTGGAGGTCCTGTGCCCAGATTCGCTGGCAGAGAGTGTTGTACCCACTCACCTGCTTGCTCCCCTTGCAGTTCCGGGCGGAGTCCATTGTGCCTGAGCGCATGAAGGAGATGACCCGCTGCATCCAAGAGCGGGACTTCCAGGCCTTTGCCCAGCTGACCATGAAGGACAGCAACCAGTTTCACGCCACCTGCCTCGATACCTTCCCGCCCATCTCCTACCTCAACGACACCTCCAGGCGCATCATCCAGCTAGTACACGGCTTTAACACACACCACGGGCAGACAAAGGTGACAGCTTGTAGGGACTGTGGGGCAGGTGCTAGGAGCATGAGCCGATGATGGGGGGACGTGGTATACATGGACAAAGGTTATGGAAGTGGGTGGGGCTGGGAGTGGCTCCGGGATGGGCCTCCAGATCATGGCAGACATGGCACAGACAAACTCCACCGTACAATTCTGGTTCGTTCTGTGTTTTGTGTCTTCCCTAAAATACATTAGCTGTGTGACCCGCACAGGCCATAGCCTCGTCCTGAGCTCCAGGCAGAGGTGACTAACATGAGTGTGTTTCATTCATACCACTCCCTGGTTGGGAGGCATAGATGGGCCCAGTTCAACTTGGGAGACGCTAGGTCCCCCGCAGGTCGAGGGTCAGTGCTAAGGGTGCTGAGTGAACAGCTGGGGATCTTTTGGGTTGCAGGTGGCATACACCTTTGATGCGGGCCCCAATGCTGTGATCTTCACTCTGGACGACACTGTGGCTGAGTTCGTGGCAGCCGTGAGGCACAGCTTTCCCCCTGCAACAAACGGAGACAAGTGAGTGTGTGCCCCTCTTCCCTGCCTGGAGATGCCCAGAACAGCCTGCTAGGGGCATGGAGCTCACAGTACTAAACCAGGAGATCTCAGGCACTGACTGGCTTCCTGCAGGGACTCAGCCACGCAGATGGCAGCACTGAAAGTCTCTCCTGATAGCCACACAGGCTGTGGGTGTGTGAACAAATACCATATTCCCACCCCTTAAGAAATGGTATTTCAGCTATAATGGTGACCCTCATCTATAATACGAGTGCTCAGGAGGTGAATTCAAAGCCAGCCTAAACTGTAGTATGAGGCCCTATCTAAAAAAGAAAAAAGGTGGCTCTTTTTTTTTTTTTTTTTTTTTTTTTTTTTAGAGAATTGATGTCTTGGCATATCAGGGGCCTTCCCTCAGCAAAGACCAGCTTGTGTTTTATTTAAAAATTTTTTAGGCTGAATGTCTGTACCCCATATGTGTGCAGTATCCCTGGAGGCCAGAAGAGGGCATCAGTCCCCTGGAATTGGAATTACAGATGATTGTCAGCTGCCATGTGGGTGCTGGGGCCCTAACTCCAGTCTTCTGCAAGAGCAACAAGTGTTCTTAACCACCAAGTCACTTCTTAGCCTAGAATTGAGTTTTTGTTGCTGTTGTTTAAAGATTTATTTATTTATTTATTTATTTATTTACTTACTTACTTACTTACTTATTATGTATGCAGTGTTCTGCCTGCGTGTATGCCTGCAGGCCAGAAGAGGGCACCAGATCTCATTATGGAGGGCTGTGAGCCACCACGTGCTTGCTGTAAATTGAACTCAGGACCTCTGGAAGAATAGCCAGTGCAGTTAACCGCTGAGCTATCTCTTAGCCCAGAATTGAGTTTTATTAGGAAATGCATCAGACATTCTGATGAGTATCTTAAGTATGAGTATCTTATGTTTTGAAGCATAGGATTGAAACAAAGCCCCAGTTTCTTCCTTCTTGAACAGGTTTGAGCCTGTACAGGTGGTCCCTGGTCTCTCTCCTGGGACCAGTCTGACTACCCTGTGCCACTTAGCAAAAGATGTAATTCATAGTGTTCTCATCATGCCTAAAAGAACCCTCCCACCCTTGGCCACTTCTCTCTGAAGAATCACCCATCTGGGCCTCCCACGCATGGCCCCATGGACACACTTCTGCTTCTTTGCCCAGGTTCCTAAAGGGGCTGCCGGTGACACCTGCTCTTCTCTCTGATGAGCTGAAAGCTGCGCTGGCTATGGAGCCCAGCCCAGGTGCTGTCCAGTACATCATTTCCACTCAGGTGAGGCCCAGTTAATACACGGCAGGCCCTGCCTTATCTGCTGTGGGTGCCCAGGCTCCCTCCCTCCGCTGTCTCGGGCAAGAAGCAGAAGCCAACATCAGCCATGGCTCAGAATCACCAGACCCTGGTTTGCTCATTTCCCCTCAGTGGTCATGTAGGGACAATCTGTACACAGAGAAGGAGGGTGGGGGTGTTTGGGATGCAAAGGTTAGTAACTTGGGACCAAGAGAAGCCAGGCAGATAAAAAGTGGTCACTTTTGCCAGGCGGTAGCGCACGCCTTTAATCCCAGCACTCTGCCTGCAGAGGCAGGCAGATATCTTTGAGTTCGAGGCCAGCCTGGTCTACAAAATGAGTTCCAAGACAGCCAGGACTGATACACAGAGAAACCCTGTCTCAAAAATAAATAAATAAATAAATAAATAAATAAATAAATAAATACAGTCACTTTTATCACTAGCATAAGTAAGTGTTGAGGTTCCCAAGACAATGCCCTCAGGGTGTTCCCCACAAACAGGCCAGCATCCCTGTATCTCCTGACCCTGCCCTCAGAGAGCTCACTCTAAATCCCTGCTTTCTATGCCAACCATGTGCTGAGGGCCACAGAGACCCGCCAGGATCTGGTCCAGCCAGGGTAAGGGACACCTAGCAGCTCAGGTGGCTTTGCATGGACAAACTGGTGTGGATTTATCAGGAAGGGACACCCTGTCCCTCATCTAATCCTTTTTTAGAGTCGCTCGGTCTTGTGAAGTCCCTGGAGCAGTGGGTAGGACCTGCCGCCTTGCCAGGGACTAGACACTGATTTCCTCCCCCAGGTCGGACCAGGGCCTCAGGTCCTAGGCAACGCACACGCTCATCTGCTGGGCCCAGATGGCCTGCCACATCAGGACCGCTGACCTCCTCCATGCCCATCCCTAGTGCTGCTGGAAGATGGCCTGCCACATCAGGACCGCTGACCTCGTAGCAGGACTGCTGACCTCTTCCATGCCAATCCCTTGTGCTGCTGGAGAAAGGGTTGCTCACTGGGTCTGGGAGCTGGTGTGCTGACTGGCCATGCCTGTGGGGGTGCTTGATGGTAATGCCATGCTGGTGGGATGCGGGGGTCCCCAATCAAGTGCCTCACGTTCCCTGCGAGTTTCCGAAGGGCTCGCAGAAACACTCTGTGGACCTCCCTGTATTCCAGACAGCAGCTCTTCAGGGAAGGGGAGTCTGTGTCTCCCATTGGAGAAGTCCCTAGAGCCTCAGAGAGCAGCTGAGCTTGGAGGACGCTGGCCAGAGAGCAGTGTCTCTGCTGAGCCTGGGGCTCCTAACTCAGGCTGCACCGTGGATGTAATATTTCTTTATAAAGACCAGTGACCCCTCCCCTTGAGGGCAGAGGCTGTTGAGCCCACAGGGAGGGGTCCCTTGTGGGTCTGGGTACATCATGAAGGTGCAGGTAATGGACCTGATGACCCCTGGAATAAAGTGTGCTGCTGCTGCCTGCCTGCCTTGCCCGTGCTTTCTCTTTGTAAACCAATTTTCTCAAGTCCATGAGCTACAGCTGAGCGCTCAGGTTCCTACCAGCCATTGAGTGCCATCTTTATGTAGTGGAGAGGTGGGGCCTGAAGTAGGTACTTCTAGGATTGCCTCCCACTGCCACAAGCCAACCCAGCCACTGTGCCCTCCCGTGACAGTCTCCTGCCTCCCTGTCACCCTATGCCATACCCAGCATACATGCTGCTGCTACTGCTGGTCTGGGCCAGAGCAATAGTGTTCAGTTGTCCCCGACTTTCTGGGTTTTCCCAGCCTTACAAATCAAGTCCCCCTCCCTCCACTTAATCACGTGATCCAGGCCACACCTGCCCCGGCTCACAGTGGGTCGGAAATAGCCTCATCCTTTCCCGGACCTGCCTTTCATAAGCAAAGGAGCAGGCGCACTGAAGTGACTTACTCCAGGGGTCCTAGGAGCTGGGGGGCTAACTGCCACAAGTGACGGGCGAGACCTAAGTAGGCGGGGCACATTCCAGCTAGGGGGAGGCTGTCCCACCCACAAAGGCGCAAAGGAGGCCTCAGGGCACAGCCCGAAGGGGCGGAGCCTGAGCAGGGGGCGGGCCGATCGGTGAAGACTTGCAGTGGGCTGCAGAGTCGGACCCTGCCGCTGCGTGTTCAGGGTCTTCACCATGGGGCAGATCGAGTGGGCCATGTGGGCCAACGAGCAGGCGCTGGCATCTGGCCTGAGTGAGTGAGGCGGGCTTCGGGCGGAGGGCCGGTCAGGACCCCTGGGGCTCCTCGGGAGAAGCTGGGTTCGGGCTGGCGCTGCGGACCTCCCTGCGCGGGCTGCTGGGGCCCAGGGGCTCAGAGCAGGCGGTGGCCGCTGCTGGCCTTGCCCTGCTGCCTGCTTTGCGACCCCGCCCTGAACCCTGCTCTGTCCGCGCTGGGACTTCGGAGGAGGAAGTTGCTTGTAGCTGGGGAAAAGGCTTTAGCCCGGTGGTTTCCCCGCCCGGTTAGGAAAACCCGCCGGAAGACCCTCTTCTGTGTAGAGAGCCCATTCCTGGAGTCGGGGCTCTGGTTTTGGGGTTCGCTTGGGCTCCGTCTTCTCCTGGAGGGGCTCGGGATAGGAGCTGATACCATCCTGGAGGAGCAGTCAGTTCCATCCCACAAGCAAAGTGTGTGCAGAAACTTTTTCACAAGAGTCGGTGCACCCCTCTGAGTGATCTTAGCCCAGGGTTAAGGTGCTGGACACTTGCTTTTGGTCAGAATGTCGCTTGCTGTGGCTCAAAAAATCCGGATAGCCTGGGGGGTCTGCCAAGGGGTAACGGGACCCCTGACTTCACTAGACTGGGGAAGGAACCTAGTAGACCAGACCAGGGGCATCAGGCCTGAGACTTAAAGAAACTGCAGACGTGCCTCAAAGCCAAAGCTATCCTGGAAAGACCTGCAAGGCCAGGGGTGGGGACCCAGACGCACCTACACTCACTGGGGACCGATGCCTAGGGAGGTGATGGAGAAATCTCCCCCAGGCCACATGGGAAGCTCCCTCCTGGGGTGGGAGGCTGTGAAGCTGAAGCCCTTTGAGAGTGGTGGACCAGTCGGTACCCTTCTTCCTTTCTCTGCATTTTCCACCTGCCTGTCAGTGGTGGACTGTGTCCCTTGAACACTACAGGGACACAGCCCCGGTGGGAAGACCCAGGCTCTCCGGTGAATGCTAGCCACTCCTGTGAGTGCTACTATGTCCTGTCTGCCTGTGTTGTGTAAGGAAGACCTCTGCATACTGCCTCAGCTAACTATCCACAGAGTCCAGGGTGACACAACTCTTCTGTGTCGTTTAGAGACAGTAGAGATGTAGAGACGTCGCTGGCCCTGGCCACTTTCTCCCTCAAGTCGGACTTCCTCTTATTTTCCTTGTTTCTGGAAAGTCCAGCCACCTTGGGAGTGTTCTGGACAGTCTGGGTCCAACCCACAGGAACACACTTTCCTTTGTTTGTTTTACATTTTACTATATGTGTATGCATGTGTGTCGGTGTCTGGGCATGGGAATAATTGCAGGTGGTCTGCAGGTGGTCACAGACAAAGCCTCAAAGAGGGTATTGGATCGCCTGGGGCTGGAGTTACAGGTGGTTCTGAGCTGCTGATGTGGGTGCTAGGAACCAAACTTGGGTTCTCTGTAAGAGCTGTGTGCACTCTTAAACCACTGAGCCATCTCTCCCAGGTTGTTTGTTGGTTTGTTTTGCTTTTGAGACAGGGTTTCTCTGTGTAACAACTCTGGTGTCCTGGAACTCACTCCATAGGCCAGGGTGACCTCCCAAGTACTAGGATGGAAGGCTTGCACCACCGCCGCCTGGGTGGTTTGGGTGGTCATTTCCTTTTTTGTTTTGTTTTGAAATCACAGAAAATCCTCTGTTTCCCCACATAATCACCCGGCTCCATCTCCATCTCAGAACCTCTTTCTGGCCGCTGGAGCCCTGCTTCCTCCTGGGAGCGCTGCTGCCTACCTTGCCTTACAGTTTCTTTTCTGCCTCTGAGTTTCCTGAATGTGCAACAGAGCTTTGTACAAGCTGCCGCTGCAGCCCCCAGAGCTGGCTGACACCTCTCTCCTCCCCCCTGGGCTCAGTGTCGCTGGCTTGGAGATATTCAACCTCATGTAGCCTGATTCCCTGGGATCAGGACCTTCTGTTAAAGAGTGCCGCTGTCTTACCAGACCACAGGGCTTTGGTCTTTGGGTTATTTCAGAGTCCCTGGACACGGTTGTTGTTCTTGGTTGGGTTTAAGAATGAGTCCTTGGGCCGGGCGGTGGTGATGCATGCCTTTAATCCCAGCACTTGAGAGGCAGAGGCAGGTGGATCTCTGAATTTAAGGCCTACACAGGAGGTCTACACAGGAGGTCCAGGACAAGCTCCAAAGCCACATAGAGAAACCCTGTCTCAAAAAATTAAGAAAAAGAAAAAAGAATGTGTCCTTGTGTCTCCCTGGTGGATAGAGGGTGTCCCCTCCCACTAATGGTGACAGCAGAACAGGAGCTCAGAATGGTGGACACGACACTCCAAGGGCTCGTGGATTGCAGGCTGAGTAAATGTGTGACCGAAAGACCCTCCCCTCCGGCAGAGCACGCCCTTAGTGCTGATCAGCAAAGCAGGAAAGTTAATATATAGCTGAGCTACAGGCAAAGCAGAAGAATAAACCAGTGTTCTCTGAAGGTTGGGAGTGGGGCCTGAAGGCTGCGGGTGCCCAGGACAATCCAGCGACTCTTCCTGAGGCCGTCCCAGGGTCTCTGTGCTGGAGAAGGCAGTAGTCACCACCCAAGCAAAACTCACACAGGACTTAAATCCTTGCAGCTGCCATGAGCTGTTGCTGCCAGGCGTCAGGTGGAAAACATCAGGAACAGGTAATACCCAAGATCTGAGCTGCCGGAGTGAGGTTGCCCTCAGCCACAGACGCAGAAGCTGGAGAACTCTGATCGGAGGGAGAAGCCCTCAGCGGGGCACGTGGGCTGCTGTGGGATGCACGGCCTACGGGTGTGAGCTCACATTAGCTCGCTGTTTGAGGAAGTGACCCCTCTGAGGAGTCAGCACCCATAGGGCAGGGCACCCATGGGCAGGGGTGCTGGTCCCACTGGAAGGCAGAAAAGTGTCCCTTGAATGCCAAAGGAGAGAAATGAACGGCCAGCTGGATTTGAGAGGGTGAATCCCCGCGCGCTGTCTACAGATGCACACAGATCGAATCTTGGCACCGTGGACACCCTGAGGGTGCACAGTCCCGAAGAAGGAAGCAGAAGGAAGCTGGGAGTAACCACACCGATATGGGGATTTCTACACAGAAGTTGTGTTATACGTTGTGCAGGAAGTGAACATGTGACACACTGAAGTTCCACAAGAGAGTGTCCATGGTGTGGGGGAAGGGCCTCTGGAGGCTGAGCAGACATTTCCCAGAAATGACTTTGGGCCTAAGAGAGCAAGAAGTCACTTTCAGAGCTAACAAAAACAAATCCCCCTTTTTTTTTTTTTTTTTT
>NC_022011.1:30195586-30195987 GCF_000317375.1 Microtus ochrogaster | reverse complement strand
TTGTGAGCCACCATGTGGTTGCTGGGAATTGAACTCAGGACCTTTGGAAGAGTAGGCAATGCTCTTAACCACTGAGCCATCTCTCCAGCCCCCAACAAATCCCTTCTTGAACACATTGAAATTAGACAAGGAATAAAAACATGGGTTAATACCAGCTTATAGAGTTCTCAGATCAACCACACATACCAAAAGACAGTGTGTAATGATGTCATAGATGCCAGAAGACAGTGTGTAATGATGCAATAGATGCCAGGAGAGAGTGTGTAATGATGTTATAGATGTCAGGAGAGAGTGTGTAATGATGTTATAGATGCCAGAAGACGGTGTGTAATGATGTCATAGATGCCAGAAGACAGTGTGTAATGATGATGTCATAGATGCCAGAAGACGGTGTGTAATGA
>NC_022011.1:30186233-30195291 GCF_000317375.1 Microtus ochrogaster | reverse complement strand
ATGATGTCATAGATGCCAGAAGACGGTGTGTAATGATGTCATAGATGCCAGAAGACAGTGTGTAATGATGTCATAGGTGCCAGGAGAGAGTGTTTATTAATGTCATAGGCATCAGAAAACAGTGTATAATGATGTCGTAGATGCCAGAAGACAATGTGTCATGATGTTGTAGGCTCCAGGAGACAGTGTAATGATGTCATAGGCACCAGAAGACAGGGTGTAATGATGTCCTAGACGCCAGGAGACAGCGTGTAATGATGTCTCAGGTGCTGAGAAAAGGGTTACCCTCTCCCCTTGCACTATCCTGCTGAGTGTCAGCTAACAGAGTCTTGGTGCAAGGATGACCGACAGATGCACCTCAGCAAGAGGGAAGCTGGATCCGGAGAAGGACCGGCCCCGAAGAGAGAATGGGAACCACCAGATGAGTAACAAGTCAGGCAGTGAAAGTTCTCCCGTGGCTAGGAAGAATTTTGCAGTAAGTAGCCTTGAATATCTGGGAGAAATTATTTTCAAATATTAGGACAGGAAATAGAAAGACCTGGATGTGTGCATCTCAGTTGGAAACTATACATGACTACCTTTGAAAAATGCTTGCTAAAATTACTTCAAAAAAAAAAAAGTCTGAGTAAAACTTACTGCAAGCTTCTAGAATACAAAGAAAAAAGAATACAAAAAAAAATAAGTTTTTGCTTATTTTTTGAAATCTATGATCCTTCTGTCTTAGCTTCAAGAGTGTTGGGATAGCAAGTGTGGCCACACCTGGCTGAAGATGATACTTCGGAAGAGCAACCAGTGCTCTTTGACCCTGAGCATCCCTCGGGCCCTCATGGAATAAAGATCTTAAGTTTCTTAGGCTTAGTGTATCACTCATCTTTCTAAACCTACAGCAGGGTCCTGCCTTTTACTTATTTGTTTGTTTTGAGACAGGGTTTCAGCCTGGTTGCAAACTCACTGTGTAGCAAAAGATGATGACTTTGAATCCTGGCCTTCCTGCATCCACCTACCAAGGGCTAGTATTCCAGGGTCATGCATCCCAGCGGATCCTGGAATGTACTGTGTAAGTGAGGCTGGCCTTGAACTCATGGGCTTCCTGCCTCCACCTCCCAAGTGCTGGGGTTGCATACAAGCCCACCATGTCTGGTTTAAGCATTGCCAGGGCAGTTGGGCACCACCATGCTAAGACAGTAGGCACACGGAGGTAAAGTACAACTTAGTTCTGCTTCTTCATGGGTCCTGTCATCAGGATGAATCAGGCTGGTGGCAAGTATTGTTACTCGCTCCATCATCTTGCCAACCCCATAAAATATCTTAAATTCACTCTTACTATTGGTTAAAAAAAAAAAATAAGAACATAGCCACATCACCTTATCCGTCATGCAATAGACTAGAAGCCTCCAAATATCCCAAAGACAGACAAATAAGCCAGTAAATCGTGGTTGATTCAGGGATTAGAGAAACAGTCAATTTAAAAAAAAAAAAAAGGTAAGAAAACAAACAAAAAAATTATGCCAGGTGGTGGTGGCACACACCTTTAATCCCAGCACTCAGAGGGAGAGGTGGGTGGGTTTCTGTGAGTTCTAGGCCAGCCTGATCTAGAGTGAGTTCCAGGCTAGCCAGGGCTACACAGAGAAACCCTGTCTTGAAAAACCAAAAGAAAACAAGAAGAAAAGTAAGCAGTGGGGTGTGGTGATCCATGCTGCAATGCAACCACAGGAAGAGGGGGCTCAGGAGTTCCAGACCAGCCAGCCTGTCTGGACTTTCTCAAAAACAACAACAGCAAAGGAAGAGTGAGCTGCTAATTATTTACAGAGCCTGTCAGTTCAGCTTCACCTGAGCTAAAGACACAGACACAAGAGCTTGCTGAAATGAGGACGGTTGTCACGTGGTTCCGTGGGGGAGCTAAGCTTCACACTGTGTATTCCATAATGTAGTCTTGAATGGGCTAGCTGGCTGGGATGACCGTGGGGCCGTGCGATTGTGGCACAACCCTGTGCAGGTCTTTGGTTTTTTTGGTTTTTTTGAGGTGGAACCCCAAGTATGTGCAGATTTACAAAAGGACCAAGAAACACGCAGCTGAAAAGAAGGGGCAGTAACTGTCAGGCACACAGGTTGTAAGCACTAGACAGCTACCCTGGAGCGCAAGACTCCCACCAGCATGTTCAGCTAGCCCTGGCCACGTCACCAAGAGTCCTCTCTGCCTCCTGTGCACCCTACAATCCAGGCATTTCCTCCTGGGGCAGTGCCCTACCCCAGTGCGCAGAGAATTGGAGGAGGTCCTGGCCCAGGGGCAAGCTCACCTTGGCTCACATCTGCAACAGGTGCCTCCTCTTAACCTTCTCCCTCCACCCTTAGTTCTCATCACAGGGGGCATCGTGGCCACAGCTGGGCGCTTCACACAGTGGTACTTCGGTGCCTACTCTATGTATCCTTCTACTGGGGACCAGGATGGTGTGGTGATGCCGCTGCTTCCCGGGCTAGCGGTTCTATCTACAACTGTCCTGTTTGGCCAGCCTCAAGAAGCAGAACCGGCTCTATCTGCAGTTTTAGAAGCCAAGACAGCTTGCCAAAGGGCACAGAATGGGTTCAGGCAGACGTGGAGCTGAGTTAGAGTCTCCTGCCTCCTCCTTACCTTGTTAGACAATGGGCCCTCTCGCCAGAACTTGAGAACAGAAGAGGAGGGAGAATGGGGGATGGTCCAGCGACTGTGCCTCCATTTACCTGAAGTGCACGCTAGCTTAGGGCAAGCACGGCTTTCCTTAACACTGCCTCAGCGCTGCAGGTGTGCTCATTTGTCTGCTGGAGTACCCTCGAGGGAAGAGGAAAAAGGGCTCCACCATGGAGCGGTGGTAAGTCATCCCCACCTGAATGGCCTGGGCCTGGCTTGTCGGGAGCTTCCAGCCCAATGCCTGCCCAACTACTGGGTCCATGTGACCAGGAGGAAAAGGACCCAGGACCCTGGAAGGGGATGGATATGGAGGGACAAGGGTCCTGATTGTGACTGGTGCTGACCCCCTGACCTCTGTTCTCCCTCTATGTCTAGTGGACAGAAGTACCTGACCGCTATGGTAAAGCTGTTCGGGCCCCTCACAAGGAATTACTACGTCCGGGCTGTCCTCCACTTCCTGTGAGTCCCCCGCCAATGCCTTGGTAACAGGAGACTGGAAGGAGGCACCCCATGGTTCTGTAGCCTGGATGGGAGATATGGCTCAGCCATGCCCCTTCCTCATTGATGTTTACCCAGACAGAAAAGTCCAGCTTTTAGAGAGGGCAGAAGGTCCCAAACCCGCATCCATCAGCTGTCGTGCCGTGCACACCAAACCCAGTAGCTGAACTGCAGTTGGGCGCTGGGTGGTTTTCTGCGGGTCTTTGCTAAGCCTGGAGTGACACCATGACACCACACCCCAGCTTAGGCCTTTTCCCCAACACTGTTGCTGGGCCTTGAATCACTGCAGAGAACATTTTATGCCAAGCTGGACCTGGGCAGAGCTGGCCTCTGTTTAGTCTAGGGCCCTGGGGATATCTCCCACTGAGACCTTATGGCCAAGAGCTCAAGATTCCCCCTGACTGTTGTCTCTCCCCTTCCTTCTGTTACCCCTCCAGGCTGTCAGTGCCTGCAGGCTTCCTGCTGGCCACTATCTTGGGGACTGTCTGCTTGGTCATTGCCAGTGTGATCTACCTGCTGGTAAGTGGCTGCCCTCTATAGTAAAGCCTCCCCCACTTAACCCTCCACCCCCATCCCCCACTCCCATGTCCTTGGTGTTCTTGGCCCTCAGGTCAGCTTCCTTGCTCACAGCAGCTTTGGTTAATGCACATCCAGTGTATACTGGATACTTCCTGTTGAGGGTACATTGTAGCTCTGTCCAGCAGGTGGATAAAGACAACTCAGAGAGGCCATGTGGCCGGCCCAGGTCCTACCTCCCAACCTCAGTGTGGGCCCTTTGCTCATCAAAGCCTGCCTGAGTTTGGGGCTGTGTCAGGTACACTTCCCAAGGATTCAACACACAGAAGCATTTCTCTATCTGCCTGTTATCTATGTATGTATGCATACATGTATGTATGCATGCATCTATCTATCTATCTATCTATCTATCTATCTATCTATCTATCTATCTATCTATCATTACCAATTTATTTTGAGAGAAAGAGAGGGTTTCATATAGCCAGCTGGTCTCAAACTTGCCGTGTAGTTGAGGATGACCTTGAAAACCTAATCCTCTTGCCTGTACCTCCTAATGCTGGATGACAGGTATGTGCTCTTCACCTAACATAGCTTGTGTTCATTAAAAGTCTCTCCCCCCTTTTTGAGATCATATAGATATCTTTCTAATTCTTTTCTGCCAACTTCATTCTTCTTTGTAGAATGTTCTAGCTTGTTGGTTAGAAGGTGTAGCTCCCGGGTGTTAGAAGGTATGGTCACAGGTGTTAGAAGGTGTGGCCACGGTGTTAGAAGGTGTGGTCACAGGTGTGAGAAGGTGTAGCCACAGGTGTTTGTGTGCTGCAGTTTCCATCTCTCAAGCATTATGGGATACTATATATTTATTGCTTTTGTTTTTGTTTTTGTTTTGTTTTGTCTTTCGAGACAGGGTTTCTTTGTGTAGCCCTGGCTGTCCTGGACTTGCTCTGTAGACCAGGCTGGCCTCGAACTCACAGAGATCCGCCTGCCTCTGCCTCCTGAATATTAGGATTAAAGGTGTGCACCACCACTGCCTGTGGGATACTGAATTTAAGTGCACATTCCCACACTGGAGCAGCTGCTGCGGAAGCGCATGCAGGGTGGGAGAGGGCAGTGCTGTTTAAGCAAGTACTCTGCTTGTATTCTTTAGCACCCAGCACTACCTTCTTCCTACAGAGTGCTTGACACCCTTGGGGAGGCCTTGCGCACGCGGGTATCTCTTGGAGGGGACCTGGGAGCCGTGTGGGTTATGGAATTTGTACCTGGAAGTGTTTCTGGGAATGTTCTATATGCTCCCTCCACTGCAGGAACCTCCTGGCATGGCCACATAACTTGGTATCAGGCAGTCCCAGATCCTCTCTGTGTGACCTTGGGTCAGTCAGTTAATATAGACATTCCCATTCTGCTTAGGGATTAAGACCCATGTCCACTTAAAGACCCTGTGACAGCCAGCAGCTTGAAGCACAACACTGTCTCTCTCTGCCCCTCAGGCAGCCATCCGGGGTGAGCAATGGACCCCCATTGAGCCCAAGCCCAAGGAGCGGCCCCAGGTCGGAGGCACCATCAAGCAGCCGCCCACCAACCCCCCACCCCGGCCACCAGTGGAGGTCCGCAAGAAGCCAAGTGTGGGTGAGGAGGAGGCAGGCACGGCTGGAGGCCCCCAGGTCAACCCAATTCCAGTGACAGATGAGGTGGTGTGACCTTGCGTGGCTGTCTGCAGCTCCTGCCTGAATGTTCCCGGAGGTGCCACCAGGAAGCGGTGATGCCTCCTACTGTAATAAACAGTGAAAAGCTGGTGTGGACAAGTGATTCTTCCTGTGATGGTGGGACTGGGGTGGCGGCTGGCACCAGATCTGACATGCACCCCGTCCTGTCTGGCAACCTGAAAGCCAGTCAGAGAAGGCCTGACAACTTCCCAGTGGACCCTGAGTGAGTTCATGCTTACATGTGGGACCCTGAGCCTAGTCCTGGTCTTCCCATAGTGCGAGCCATTAGCTCTCAGGCCCCTTCACCCAAGGCACCCAACGGGTCCAGAGTCCGGACTACCATCCTGGTGGCTCCTGGCTCTAGGGTGTAGTCTAAGTCTCCAGTTTGGCCTCACAGCCCTGGGTCTCTACTAGGGAGGGACCTGGCAGGGTTATGCTGGGAAGGCCTGTTATGGAAATGACTGCCTGACTGTCTTGATGCAGAGGGGTGTTCCTGGGGATTAACTTCAGGTGGGGATGTCTCCCCAAATGTCCAAAGGAATAATAAAGAGTGGGGAGCACAATGTGAGTGTGAGGAAAAGCCTATCCCTGCCCAGGGCAGAAGCGGCCTCCTGTAGGGTGGTGGAGACCCAGGCCTAACAGCTGTACATGTTATGTTGAAGTCCCTCTCCCCCAGCAGCACCTTCTCAATACGCACACCTTAGGAAAGGAAGCTGGGGCTTTAGTAGCCTCTGAGCACCACTGGGTGGACAGGGCCAGGAGGGAGGAAAAGTAGACTTGCAGGAATAAGTAAAGGAAGCGCTGAACATGCCCCTTTAATAACAGTTAAAATAAATAATTGTTTAAAAACAGCTGGCAGAGCTGCATTGGGCAGAACCAGGACTCTGGGGTAACATAGAGCCGGCCCCTCATCTCCCCGCCTGTCACTGTTGCTAGAGGTTCAAGGAGAGGAAGCCGGTTCCTTCAGGAACCCCGCCCTCTCTTTTGAGATGGTTTCACTATCCCTGAAACTCATTATGTACACCAGGCTGTCTGAGAATTTGAGGCAACTTTCCAGCCTCTGTGGAGGCTGGGACTCCAGCTGTGCCCCATACCACGCCCAGCTCTCCGCTTTGGAAACAGGCTTAGCTAAAGCTGAAGAGTCCCTGGGAATGATCCTTTCAGACAGGGGCTTGCCTGACCTCTCCAGTCCTGAGACCAGCCACCTGCATCTGGGCACTGGTCAGAGATCACTGGGCAAGCCTGGGTATGGCCTCTGCTGCACTTCTGAGTCAATAAATAAGCAATAAATACACATAAACAGAAGGGCATCCTCTGTGGGGGTGCCTGGGACGTCTGGCCCAGAAAAAGCCCGGTTGAACGACGGTGGGGCCTCACAGAGGTCATCACTGTGCAGACCTGGGAAGAACACAGGTGCAACCAACAGGCACTCTGATGAACTCGGTGTGGAAGGCGAAGGATCCTGGTGTAGGGTCGGAGGCACCGTCTTGCGAGCAGGGCTGCCGCCGCAGCACCAGCAGACTCTGCAGCAGCTGCACAGAGTTCAGGGCGGCTGTCTCCCGGCCCGTCTTGGCGTTGATGCAGCCACGACACAGACATTCTGCCACCGCCAGCTTTTGTGGGAAGCGGTTCTGGTCTGTGTCAATGCTGTGGGGACAGGAGCAGTGAGAATACTCAGCTCTGGTCCTACATAGAACTAATCTAAGCTCTCGCAAGCAGCCGTGGTGGGTACGGCACCCCTTCCCCGCCCCTTGGAGCTCCACCCTCTTGTGGCTGCACCACTTGCTGTGGACCGGGCAATCTAAGAGTTCAGGATTCGCACGTCTCGGACAGAAAGGTACAGGACCGAGAAGGTTGGCATTCAGTTGGTGCTCAATCAATTGTGTTGCCTACATTTAACCCCTAGCCTTTGAGAACACAGAACCAGGGCCTTTAATGGGGGTCCTGTGATGGAGGAGGGTCATCTGTCTATATGTTGCTTTCATTGGTTAGTTAATAAAGAAACTGCTTAGCCTGATAGGTCAGAAAATTAGGTGGGTGGAGTAGACAGAACAGAATGCTGGGAAGAAAGGAAGTGGGGCAGATATGATGCCCCTCCTCTCCAGGCAGACACCGAGGAGCCAGCCACCAGGTCAGACATGCTGAATCTTTCCTGGTAAGTCACCACTTTGTTGTGCTACACAGATTACTAGAAATGGGTTAAGCAAGATGTGAGAATTAGCCTATAAGAGGCTGAAACTAACGGGCCAGGCAGTGTTTAAATGAATACAATTTGTGTGTTGTTATTTCGGGTGTAAAGCTAGCCATGGGGGAACCGGGAGGGACGAAAAGCAGGCCTGCTTGTCTCCTCACTACAGTTCTGGTCTCACTTGGCCCAAGCGACAGCGTCTTAGGGGAATGTGTCTTTAAAGGTTGGGGTGAGCACACCTATTGCGCAGGTGAGAAACTAAGGCTCCAGAGTGGGAATAAAGTCACCCTCCCATCCCACCCGTGGGGACCCCCGATCAATCTCACCGATATTTCCATGGTGAGATAGAGCGCTGGTGGGTGTCAGCTTCCAGCACCTCCTCTGGCCGCAGTACGGGGCACTGTGTTCCAGCTAGAGGTCTTTCATGCTGTCTCCTGTGGCCTGTGGCCTCCAGAGTGGACACCAGGGCCACAGGGAGGGCCTGCTCCCACCTGGCACTTCGGGTTAGCAGGTGTGGGGGAGCCTGGCCACGAGACAGCTCCTCAGCAGAATAGCACCTCAGGGTCCCATGGCTTCGGGGGTTCCCCCGGAATGGGAGGTCTTGGTGGGTCATCCCAGAAGGCAACCAGGCTAGAAGCAGGAGACCCTGGGGAACAGGCAGGTGTATGGTTAGGGGTATCCCAGAGAACACCCCATTTCCTCCAAATCTTGCAGGTTCTCACAGAAAAGATAGGGTTTAGACTTTCTTCTGTAAGTGGGGAAATACGCTTCGCCTAAAGGCATCCCAGCACACCCAGGCTCAGATAGAAGCCCCCATCATCCACCCTTCTGGGATAGGCTGTCCTTAGGAGGCTGGGAAAGGTGCCAGGCTCACCATCACAGTGCCAATGACAGTAGCCATGGCAGCAGACATGGAGCAGGCCTCACACCTGGCTATGGTCCCAATGCTGCACCTGGTGGAGACCGGCTGTGTGCTTCTTTATACCTGGGGCCACACCTGGGGAAACTCCGGCACTCTGCTTCCTCCTCTGGGTCTGTCCCTTTACATCACACAGTTGTCCAGTAGGTCCTGAGAACAGCCGCTGGGCCCAGCTCGGCCACGCCCGCTGCGTCACAGACACTTAGGATCCTTTTCGAGGCACCCTCTCTACCCAAAGGGACCCTACCCAGTGGAATGCCCGTGAAAAGCGAGGGGCCCTGGCTGATGGGGCAAAGGGGTTTCAGCTGAGCTGCTCTCAGCAGCTTGCCGCTTTGATTTGTGCCCTTTTTGCTGTTCGTGGTTGGCACTGGGGTCTTACATGTACTTCCTGCCGTGGGTCCTTGAGGTTCAGTCTCTGGACCTGTGGATGGGCACTGAGGTTGTGCTTCTTGCCTACGGTGGTCATCATGAGCCCCTTCCCTGTACAGGCAGGAGAGATGCTAGCTGGGGAATGCCCTTAGGTCTTAGTGAGGGTCCTACAGGTTTTTAATTCTTTTTGTTTGTTTTGTTTT
>NC_022011.1:30182183-30186133 GCF_000317375.1 Microtus ochrogaster | reverse complement strand
GAACTAGCTCTTGTAGACCAGGCTGGCCTCGAACTCCCAGAGATCCGCCTGCCTCTGCCTCCCGAGTGCTGGGATTAAAGGCATGTGCCACCACCGCCTAGCTTAGGTTTCTAATTTTTAAAAAACTTTTATGAGGATGAATGTTTTGTCTGCATGTGTGCCTGGTGCCCATGGAGGCCAAAAGAGGGCTTTGGATCTCCTGGAACTGGAGTTATGGCTGGTTATGAACCATCATGTGGGTGCTGGGAACAGAACCTGGATCTTTTGCAAGATCAGCCAGTGCTTTTAACCACTGAGTCTTCTCTCCAGCCCCTCTCCTACCATTTTATCCAAGAAAAAAAAAATTCTGGGGCTGGGAAGGAAAGCCCACTGGAAACGAGTGCAGTTATTGAAAGACGCTCGTTGGAGTCTGGAGCCACCGGAAGCGCCCCCTCCCTCACTCAATCCCATTTAACACAGCTGGCTAGGGTGGGCTGGGTCCTGTGGGTGCTTTTATCTGAAAAGAGGACAGGTGGGAGCCAGATTTTGGTCTGTTTTGAATGCCTAAGGTTTGGCTGTCATTCTGGGAAGGCCTCTACCCTGGGGCCCCGGCCACCTCTGAAAGCAGAAGGGCCTGTCTGGCCTGGTTTTTGCGAGAGTCTAGAATGTCCAGCTGTGGGCGGGTAGTCACAGGTCCTTCTTCAGCCCCCACACTTAGAAGCAGCCTCGACCTGCGGGCAGGAGAGCTGGGGCAGCACACCGGGTGCTCTGGGAGTGACTTCTCAAAGGGATGAAGGAACAGCTCTGCTCACAGACTCGATAGGCCACCATGAGGGCAGTGCTGTGCTGCCAGCTGCCTGGGGTCAGTTGAGTCACTCAATGCTGACTGACTGTTGCTGTCACAGATCCACAGAGCACCAGGCTGCTGGCCTGTTCCCAGGGCCTCCCCTCACAGAGAACAATGGCGGATGGAGACCGTCTTAGTGCCCTCAAGGAAGCCCCTTCTGAAATGAAGCAATGGTTGAGATGTTTGGTGCAGAGCCCAGCCGTGGTCCCTCCCTCGGCTGACCTGCTGACCTCCAGTTTCTCCCTGGCACATACATGTGCCTACCAACGTGCATGTAAACATGTCAGCTATAGCTGCCGGGCTCCAGGGCCTTGGAGAAGATCTTGGTGGACATGGGTGGGGTTTTCTGGGCTACGGTTTTTCTGCCTAACCAATGGGCACACTGACATGATTCCCATGACCCTTCTGCATTGTCAGTCTGTGAGTCACAAGACACAGGTGGGAGGGAGGTAAAGGTGAGGGAAGAGTTGGGTCAGCTACATCCTGGAAGAGAGGGCTGGGCCTGTAGATTCCAGCTTCTTCTTGGGTCGGGATCTTTCTGTATACAGTCTGTCTAACACCTAATGTCCCGGGAAGAGCAGCAGAAGGAAAGCTAGGGAAGGTGTGTGTGTGTGTGTGTCGCACGAAGGGCCCACTTCAGAGTGCCCCACTCTAGACCAGCCCTTTGCCTCACCAGTGCTACCTTACCTCTCCCAGAGAGGAGCAGGGGCCACAGGACTCCTTGAGGAAAGGCCATTGTCGAGGCGGGGCCAGTGGGAAGGAGTCCACTGATACCTTCACCTTCCACCTCTGATGCACCTTGTACCCCAGGACAGGAATGAGAACAATGGCTTTGGAGACAAGTTCAGCTACTTCCCTGTTTTCATTCTTTTAAAGATTTATTTATTTATTATGTATACAGTATTCTCAGTATTCTGTTTGCATGTATGCCTGCAGGCCAGAAGAGGGCATCAGATCCCATTACAGATGATTGTGAGCCACCGTGTGGTTGCTGGGAATTGAACTCAGGACCTCTGGAAGAGCAGGCAGTGCTCTTAACAACTGAGCCATCTCTCCAGTCCCCCTGTTTTCATTCTTCAAGGAGCTTCAGCTTACCCCGCTTCCCAGGCAGGGAAACTGAGGCCCAGGGCAGTGACAATTTTATCCCAGGTTGTACAGCAAATGTGCTGGCAGAGCTGGATTTTAGCCAGGATCAGCCTGCTCCGTGTCTGGTGTATTTAAGTACAGTCTATAGCTTTACTGGTGCAGATGGATTCCGAAGACGTAGGGAGAGCACTGGGGTGATTGGGTGGGGCCCGGGGTCTCAGGAGGCAAACAGGCCCATGGACCTGTCAGGTGCTATCCTGTGGCTTCATAGGAGCCAAGCTGGCCCAGATACTCTCAAAGATGAGACTGCTCTACTTCCTCTGCCAGGTCCTAAGGCTGGGATCTGTGGACCTGTGTGCTATGACCATTTTTCAGATGGAACCCAGCAGAATTGACCAGGCCTCATTCCTTGGCTTACAGCTCCTTACTGATCCCATACTTGTGGCTGGCAGCTGTCCTGAGCCCAGCTAATCCCATGCACAGATTCAATCCATTCTGCCCAGCCCTTGAAATGCAGGATACTCCTGGGCCAGGATAGCAGCAGCATACTGGTCTCTGAGCGCCCACGTTCCATGGGTGTACTGAGGTAACAGCAGGACAACTGGTGTCAAGCGTGGTCCCAGATGATGTCCTGTAACCTTTGGTCTCAGTGCCCCTGTCTTCCCACTCAAAGCCTGCTTTGGATTTTTTACCCACTAGTGTCTGGGTAGGCAGTCTGAGGGATCTGAATGCAGCTCTCCTGGCAGACACTGCCTAAGGCTGTATGAGGGAGGATAGAGAGAGTGGGGTGTGGGGGCCAGGGCACATACTAGTGTTGGAGGCAGAAGGTGGGTAGCCTTGCTCCTGATGTTCATTCGTAAGTCCCAGGTTAGGCAAGAATGGAAAAGCACCCAAGAGGAAGGATGCTGAACAGCCTGCCCTAGTTGGGCAGGCCCGCCTGCACACATCATGCTTGCCCTGGCTGTCTGGATCAGGTAAAAGCGGGAAGCCTGGAGAGCTCAGGTTTGGTTGCTGTCGGTCTATTTAGAGTTGCTTGGTGGGGCTGCATCTCTCCTAGGCCTGGACCCAACAGCAAGGCTGACTGTTCCTCTGACCCGGTGGCAAGGCTATTGGGAATGTTTATACTGGACTTCCCTGGGTGAAAATCAGAGCTTGGGGAGAGATTAGCTGGTAGAGCTTCCCTTGCCAAGAGGAAGGATCAGAGTTCAAGTCTCAGAACCCATGTAAAACGCTGCTTGTGCTGGGGAGGTAGATAGGAGATCCCAAGACTTAAGAGTTCAGCCAGTCTGGTCTAATTGGTGGACTCCAGGCCAGTGAGACCCTGTCACCAAAGAGGTGGAAGGCATTACTCAGAAAGACACCTAAGGTTGTCCTCTGGCCTCCTTCAAACTTGGGGGCTTTAGGCATGGTACTTCCTGGAAGGTGGTGATAGAAGAGATAAGGTGGGGTTGCCACAAGACCAGGAACGTTGTCTGGGAAGGCACTGTGGCGCTGGCCTCTCTGGTGCTGTCTGCACTGGGCAGGCCTTATTAAAGGATTCTCACTGAGAGTAGTAAATGCAAAGAGGACACTGGAGTGTCCCACTCTTGTCTAGGCTTTGCATATCCTGGACCTGAACACATGCCTGGGTAAGGGCCAGGTGATATGTTCAAATCAAGAGTGACAAATGACCTTATAGCTGGGGTCAGGGCTCTCCGCAGGAAGGGAGACACCTATTCACTCCAAAAGAAGCCAACCACAAGAGCTGGGCTGCTCTTCATTTAACAGGATGGGAAAACTGAGGCTTAATACATTCCAGGGCATGGAGATTCAAGCAGTCTGTGCTGGCTGGCTTGCTATGAGATAATACTCTTGTATATTGTAGATTTGTCACTTGTATTAGTTTAATAAATGCTGATTGGCCAGCAGTCAGGCAGGAAGTATGGGCAGGGTGACCAGATTAAGAGAATTCTGGGGGCCGGGCGGTGGTGGCGCACGCCTTTAATCCCAGCACTCGGGAGGCAGAGGCAGGCGGATCTCTGTGAGTTCGAGACCAGCC
>NC_022011.1:30143196-30182083 GCF_000317375.1 Microtus ochrogaster | reverse complement strand
CCTGGTCTACAGAGCTAGTTCCAGGACAGGCTCCAAAACCACAGAGAAACCCTGTCTCAAAAAACAAAACAAAAAAAAAAACAACAACAAAAAAAAAGAGAATTCTGGGAAGAGGAAAGACAGAGTCAGTCACCAGTAAGATGCAGAGGAAGCAAGATGAGACTGCCTTATTGAGTAAAGGTACCAAGGCACATGGCTAAACACAGACAAGAATTATAGGTTAAGTTGTAAGAGTTAATTAATAATAAGCCTGAGCAGTAGGCCATACAGTTTATAATTATTATAAGCCTCTGTATGTTTCTTTGACAGTTTATAATTATTATAAGCCTCTATGTTTCTTTGGGGCTGACTGGCTCCTGGCGGGTGACAGACATCATCTGCTCCAGGACTCAGGGCTCTGCTGGAGTGCTTGGTCCATTTTGAGCTAAAGCTTGGGTGTCCAGTGGGGAGGAAGTACAGGCCCATGCAGATACCACCAAGACCAGAAACTGCTTATCAAAATATTTTATTTTAGGAGATCGCTCAAAAAAAAGACCCTCCACATTGGACAGACACCCCAACAATACCCTTGGCCTTATTTTATTTTTTTTTTTTTGTTTTTTTTCCTTTTTAATCAACTAAAACAATTTGATGCTTAAAATAAAAGACAGGAAATGTTTCCCAATCAGACTTTAGGCAAGAATATATATATATATATATATATACTTCTGATCCGGGGGAGAGGAGGGATGGTGCTGCCTGTGGTCCAGGAAATATTCGGCTTTCCTGTTCCCAGAAAGGAGACTCTGCTGGAAACACGCAGCCAGGAAGCCACCTGGGAGAAATGAGGATGGAGGCAGAAGAGTGTGAGTCCAGTCCCTGCGTGCCTGAAGCTCTTAAGTTATTCAGAGCTGGTGCTCCCTGTCTCAGTGCTGACCTGTCCATCTGTCTGTCTGTCTGTCTGTCCGTGGAGACTCTATTCTGGAAGGAGCTGGTTCAGTCTGGTGGGGAGGTTGGGATTCAGCGTCATCTTCATCTTGTGTGTGGCTTCTTTTCCAGCTGAGAAACTTTTTTTTTCTTTTTTAATTTTTAAAAAGAATCACAGCCAAAATAAGACATTAACTGGAAAATCCAAAACGGCTGCGCTTACCCTATTTTTATAAAACATTTAAGAGTCTACTCCAGGGAATGAGCTGGGCCTACTACACTTTCCCGGGGATCTTGGCCCGCTTGCGAGCGATGGCATCCTCGACAGCCTTGAGCTGTTTAAGGAGTTCCTCCCGCCGTGACAAGGTGCTGGCCTTCCCTGACTTGGTGCCTGCAGCAGCAGTGTCTGTGGCTTTGCCGGGCACACTGGTGACCTTGCTGGAGCTCTTAGATTGGGGTGACAGTGGACGCTTCCTGTAGGGTTGAAAAGATGTGAGGGAGGAGATGAGAAAGAGCACACCCTGGGGTAAGCACCCAGGGCTCCCCACTTCCTCTGTCTGGGCTACCCCACAGCCTCTTCTGGTCACCCCACTATGAGGCCATCCTGAGACTCAGTCTCCCTTTTTAGGGCCTTTCAACAAGGTAGGATTGAGCAGCGTGCTAAGGCTGAGCCTGAGGGTTCTTAAAAGAGTGGGTTAGGACTGCTCTGTCTCCTGTCTGTTCTTCCCACAGCCTCCCAGGTCTCCCACACTGTTAAAGGCTATTGGCCTGTCCTGGATAAGAGCAGGGACTTACCTGTCCGCTGGGGCAGCAGGGGCTTTAGCGTTTTGGCCTCTCTGCCTCTCTGGCTTTGGGGAGCCCATTCTTCCCCCTGATTTCCGGTCCCGAGAACCTGGCCAACAGGGGAGAGAGTGAGACCACTGTTCTCTATTTGGGGGTCACCAGAGGACCCAGGTCCAAAGTGTCAAGGTGGCCAGGTGTGGTTTGCTATAATCTTAGCACTGGGAAGTAGAGGAAGGAAGATCAGAACATTTCTCCCTATGTGTGCGTGTGTGTGCGTATGTATAGACAAAAACCAGAAGCTGGGCGGTGGTGGCGGACACCTTTAATCTCAGGAGACAGAGGCAAATGGATCTCTGTGAGTTTGAGGCCAGCCTGGTCTACAGAGTGAGTTCCTGGAAGAGCATTGCCTGCTCTTCCAAAGGTCCTGAGTTCAATTCCCAGCAACCACATGGTGGCTCACAACCATCTGTAATGAGATCTGGCGCCCTCTTCTGGCCTGCAGGCACACAAGGAGGCAGAATATTGTATACATAATAAATAAATAAATAAATAAATAAATAAATAAAAAACAAAAGAAAAAAAAGTTGAACAAGCCAATAGCAGCACAACCTCCACAGCTTCTGTATCAGCTCTGCTCACAAGGTTCCTGTCATTTCTTCCTTCCAAGATAACAGCAATGTGGAAGTGTAAGCCAAATAATCCTTTTCCTCCCCAAGTTGCTTTTGGTCATGGTGTTTCATCACAGCTAAGACTTTGGGTGTTAGAACTTGCCCCAGAAAGAACCAATGCACGCTTGTTGTCCTTGACTTTTGCTTTTAATGCTGTCTCATGTAGTCCAGGATGGCTTGCTACTCTGTGTAGCTAAGGATAACCTTAAACTTCTAATTCCTCTGCTTGCACCCCTCAAGTGCTGAGATTACAGATGCACACACCGTATCATATGATGCTGGGGACCAAATGATGCAAGCCCTCTACTAACTGAGCCACACGCCCCCACCTCATCCCTGTTCTTGTTTGTACTGGAAGGGTTGTTCACCATGAACAAGTTGTGCACTGCATGTCACATACAGAGGCTCGTTATCAGTAACTTTTTATGGTGCTGGGTCAAACACGGGATCTTGTGCTCTACCTCTGAGCTACATTCCCATACTATTATTTAAAATAAAGATTTGTAAACTTTCTCACCACCAGGTAGTAGTGGCGCACACCTTTAATCCAGCACTCTGGAGACAGAAGCAGGTGGATCTCTGCGCCTTTGCAAGTTTGAGGCCAGACTGTTCTACAAAAGGAGTTCCAGCCAGGGCACAACAGCTACATAGCTTTTGTCAGTTTAGGCTCAAAAAGCCAAAAAAAAGAAAAGCAAAACAAAAACAGCAAAACAGCCGGGCGGTGGTGGTGCAAGCCTTTAATCCCAGCACTCGGGAGGCAGAGGCAAGCGGATCTCTGTGAGTTCGAGGCCAGCCTGGTCTACAAGAGCTAGTTGCTAGTTCCAGGACAGGAATCAAAATCTACGGAGAAACCTTGTCTCAAAAAAAAAAAAAAAAAAAAAAAAAAAAAAACACCCCGAAAAACAACAAACCAAAAACCAAACCATTTTCTCATCATGCACAGTGGTATACGCCTATAATCCTAGCACTTTGGAGGCTGAGGCAGGAGGATCATGAGTTATCTAAAAGTGAAATGCAACTCTGTCTCCAGTCTCCACGCTGTGTATGCGGGATGAAACATGTGGCGGAGCTCTCAGGCGCTCCAGCACTCACAACAGATGCATTGTCAAGGCCCTGCAGGTGGGGCCTTCTGGCTCATCTGACCCCATGGTATGTCTCAGGCCCTGGAGCTGGGAGGCTCACCTCGGTCTGGGGACAAGTTGGCTTTCTTGGCTGGAGGGCTCTGCCGGTCTTTGTCTGATGGCTCATAGCGCTTCCTGCTTCCTTTATCAGCCGCCTGAAACAGCACAGTACTGTAAGGGTGGTAGGACCTGGGTGGTCATTAGGCAAGGAAGAGGGTGGTGGTCGATCTGTTGTCACAGGAGAATGGGTCTTTGCTCCCATGGTCCTTCTTTTGGCCCTGCCTGCCCTCCCAAACCCCACCAATAAAGCAATTCTGTGGTCCTTGTGACCATGTGATAGGATCCTTTGTGCTGTATAGGGAGGGGCCTTGCAGGACCCCAACATGTCAGGCCTTGGCCTTTCCAGACATGTGCGGAGCTTTGAAGACAGAACCCAGGCTTGCCTGCCTGCTGTCCCAGGACTGGCACATGAACTGTTAATGCTGAGGTGCTAACCTCTGGACTGTGCTGGTGCATGTTTGAGACACTTGGGCCTCTCAGCTTGGGGCAGGTGGAACCCAGCAGCAGGCCCAGGTGAGCACTACTGCCTGTCCCGTTGGTCTCACCTTATTCAGCAGGGTCAGCTTTATCTCCTTGTGGGCAACAAAGGAGCCCTGCTGGGGCTGCCCAGGGGCTGCTTGCTGAGGTGTCGCTGCCTGCTGGGAGGACTTCCCACCTGCTGGAGCTTTAGAGGACTTGGGTGGCTGCGTGGATGGATCCCGTTTTCGCTTTTCCTCTCTTACTCCGTCTTCTTTCTTAGATTTTCCTGTTAACGACAAACCCTCAGTTCCTGTGCACACGAACAGTGAAACAGTGTCTGTTTAAAGCTCACCCCTGATTCTACACCCCCAGGACAAGGGCCCTGCATACCTCTCTCTTTCTTGGTCTGGGCAGGGGTGGGGGATCGAGAGCTGGCTGAGGACACAGGACTGGCCAGGTCTGCATACATGTCCTCTGAGTCCACACTGTGCACTGAGCTGCTACTTGAGGTGGCGCTGGACACCGAGGAGACGCTGCTCACACTCAGAGACCTAGACACAAAAACACAGCTGTGCCCCTCAGCCCCATGCTGACTGCAAAATGGCTGGGCTACAGGCTGATGGCAGGGGGATGTCTCTAGGGCTTGTCTTTACCCAGTTTCCATTTTTATGGAATACACATCAAGAGCAAGAGATCTCGGGGGACTTTCAGAGGTACTATACAATGAAGGGGATGCTGAGGTCTCTACTGAATAAACTGGGTGACATTATGCTGGGAAGGGAAATGTGACTGAGCCCTTTCCTATGGTGATAAGGATATACTTTTTAAAGTGAGTTGATGGTGCACAACAGCTACAATCCATAATCCCAGTAATTGGGGAGGCTGAGGCAGATCTCTGTGGGTTTCAGAATAGCCAGGGCTTGATAGTGAGACCTTATTTTAATACTTCAAAAGCAGTACAAAAGGCGCGATGGCAGCTGGCAGGTGTGCTGGAGCCCCTATAGTCCCAGCTTCCTGGCAAAACTGATTAAGCCCAGGAGTTCAAACTTATCCGGGCAACACAGGGAGTCTCTCAACCCAAAACCCAAACCCTGGAGCTCAGGGTAGAGTACTTGAGCAAAATGCAAGGTTCCATCCAGGTTTTACCTTTAGTACCATCACCAAAAGATTTCGGATGACAGTAAATTAAACAAGTAGTAGTAACCGGGTGGTGGTGGGTACACGCCTTCAATCCCAGTTCTCAGGAGGCAGAGCAGGTGGATCTCTGTAACTTTGAGGTCAGCCTGGTCTACAAAGCAAGTTCCAGGACAGCCATGGAAGTTATACAGAGAAACCCTGTCTCAAAAAACTAAAAAAATAGCGACACTTTCACTGTCAGGGACAGCAAACAGGGTAGGGTGGTTGGGACAGGACGGAGAGAATAGATGACAGTTCCATTTTTGGGACAGCACAGTGCCACAACATGCCTGTAACAACATGAATCAGCTCTTCCTAAGGTCATCACAGAATAGAGAAACAGAGGCAGGAAAAAGATGGAAGAGTCAAGCATTTCCTAGCTTTAAAAACACACAAACCATTCAGTGGTTAAGAGCACTGGCTGTTCTTCCAGAAGACCCGGGTTCAATTCCCAGCACCTACACGGGAATTACAGCTCTCAAATTACTGTAACTCCAGGTTCCAGGATACCTGACACCCTCATACAGATAGATATACATGTAGGCAAAATGTACATAAATAAATGTACACTAATGTATATAAATTAAAAAACAACCAAACAAAAACCCATAGGTCTTTCAAACAGTCCAGACACTGAAGCCTTGGACAAGTGAGGATGGAGGGAAAATGGCAACAAGATTCCAAGAACACCAAGCTGCCTCCATCTTCTAAATCCTTTATGGTCTTCTCTAAAGGCTCCTCCCAACTGCCTAGGGATTAGCAGGCCCAGAGAACACTCAGTCTATCCTCAGGAAAAGTGTGGAGAGAACCTGGGGCTGGCCTCACCTTGTCCAGTTGGGTCGTACCAGTCTAGGTCTCTTCCCCTAGGGTTAGATACTCTTGTGTGAAGGGAGGCTATACTCACTCTGAGTATGTCCTTGAACACCGAGGAGTCCCTAATATGGTCGGTGAGGCAAAAAAGATCAGCAGGGAGTAGGGACCAAGCAACTGACCTGGATCGGGAACTGGAGCCACTGTAGCTGCTGCCACTGCCACTACCACTGCCACTGAGCGTCCGCCTGAAACACAAGTAGCACAGTTCACTCCAGGGGCAGCCCTTGCTAACGCAGAGCCTTCCTGCACACCAGGCTGGTCATGGGCCTGAGATATGTTTCTGATTGGGCCACTGCTCCCTAATGTTTCCCTGGTGATGCACCCGCCTCCTAGGCTCCAGGTTTCATTAGCATCTACTCCCAGGCAGCACCAAGGACAACAAGGAGAACTGTACCAGGATTACCATAAACCCACCAGCTCACCTCCTTGGGGGAGTCCTGGTTTGCCGCTCCTTCCTTCTGGCTTCTCGGAGATCTCCTGGTTTGGCAGGCTCAGGGGCAGGAGCAGTAGTTTTGGTGGCCTGTGGTGGGGCTGGGGGTGGGGCTGGCTTCTTTACTGACTTCTCCCTGCGAGGCAGAGGCAAGGTCAAGGCAGGATAGAACTAGGGTCCCTGCTCAATGCACCCACATCTCAGGGCTCTGCAGTTCAGACATGGCACGAGTGCCAAGGTCCGTGCCACAGGGACCCAAGTCTAGGTGCTGAGCCCGTGCTCCGCCCACCTCCTGGGAGCCTTCTCTGCCGCCCTTTGGAAGCTGCTTCACCTCTAGTCCAAGCATGGGATGGGAAGAGATAGTGGAAGAGGCTGGAAGCCTTGGAGACCCCACCGAGGTGGAGCACCATAGCGACCTAAGGGGGCTCAGGACTCACCCTGCTTTCCCGGGAGGCGGGGCCGGCTCCCCCTTGGTTCTGACTGGAGGTCTGTGTGGGGAAGGTGTGGGAGACGGGGATGGGGACGAGGAGAAGGACCGGGACCTGGGGAACAAAGAGAGTGTGAGGAGGAGTCTGGCTGGAGTTGGCACACCCCCTAGGAAATGGTCCTGATCCACAGAGAACTTAGGCTTAAGCTCAGCTGCTTCATCGTCTGATAAGACACACATTCTGGAGAAACAGAAGGGCAGCGTGCAGACTCAGGAAGGAGTGAGTGCTTGTGTGCAGGATTAGGTGATTGTATCCAGGAAAGGGCATGTGGTTCTGCCTCAGCCAGGGGCCAAACGGGGAAATATGGCTCTGGCTAAAGTGTGGGGTCTGAGACACCTAGTAGCTGGCAGGTGGCAGAACTGGTGAGGGTCCCAAGTACTTCGCTGGCAGATAAAGGCACAGGCACAGAGGTCCCCAAGCAGTGACAGCAACACATAAAGGGAGTGTATAGTTGGGAGGAGATTATGACCAGATGATTTCCACACAAGGATCAGGTGTCAGCAGGGTAGACAAAGAGCCTGGGAAAGGGAGCTGGGTCCAGGCGGAGTTTCCAGGATGGAGCTCTGACAGTGAGGTCACACTTCCGTCAAGAGGATGAAAGGAGCTGGGTTGGCCCATATTGCCTACTCAAGACCATCACACAGGATGCCCATTACTTCCAGCTGAATGGTACAAGCAGTGGGTAAAGTTTCTGCAGCTCCTCACGCTCCCATATTCAAAGGCAGGTACCCAGGAAACCTAGCATTCACTCTTGGGGCCTTGCACTTGCTGCCTCACCTCGTGAGCAGCTACTGTGAGAGAACCAGGAAAAGTGCATCCTGGGGCCCCTCTAAGACAGTCTGCCAGACTGCTCTCCCCTCTCAGCCTATCCTCCTAAGTGCAGCTTTGGGAGGGGCTACCACAGATGAACTTCAGAAAGGACAGCTGCAGAGCCCCAAGGTGGGGACTCCATTCTAGGTCTCTAGGGAGGCTAAGTTACTGAGAAAGGCACACATTTTGTGGGAAATACCTAAGAAGTTTATGGTCAATAATGAGATGATGATGAAGCTTCTGAGCAATTGATGGGATGGTGGAGCACCCCACTGGCATTTCCCTGAAATGTCACCTCACACTTCCTGGGTAGACCTGCAAGACCCTCCCGTGTTCTGCCTGCAATGGGACCCACTTAACTCCCTGCTTCCTGTGCTGGAGTTACCAGGAAGGGTCAGAAATACCTGCAAAGTGAAGCCCGGAGTTCTTTCCCTCTCTACTCTGTTCCAGCTGCCACCTTGACCCAAGTGCCCCAACCTCAGGGCATGGGATAGGCACAGAGCTTTTTTCCCTGATACCTTCTGCCACACTGTCAGCTGCTTGCTCAGAATAAAGATCACACATACAACTTTTTTTATATAATGTCCAAAATTTCCAAAGGCCCACTGTATTCTCTACCTCTCTAGTCTCATATTTTATACAGTACCCATATGACCTTTATCTGTGTCTCAGAGGCTCCCATTGGTTTTCCCATAGCCACCTCTCTCTGCTGCATACCCCCCTCCATGCTGACACTGCAGAGGGAACCTGCCAATGTCTGCACTTTGGGGTGTGTGCCAGCACACCTATGGATCCTACAAACACCTGCATCCTGGTTCCTGCTTCTACAAGAATCTTAGTGTCCATGAAAATAGGTCCACATGCAGTTTATTTCACACCCCACAACAGCATTAGTGAGCATCAGACGAGACAGCCTTAGAGACTCTCAGAACTGCTTTCTAATCTCCTCCATCGTCACCTCTAAAGCAACACCAGTTAGATGGGATTGTACACTTCTTTATTCCCAGAACTCTGGAGGCAGAGACAGGTGGGAGTTTGAGGCCAGCCTGGCCTAATACATAGCAAGTTCCAGGCCAGCTAGGGCTACACAGTGAAACCCTGCCCTCTAAAAGAGAATAAATATAAAAATTTCCTTAAAACAAACAAACAAATGCAAGACCATATGCCAGGAAGGGGAACATTGCAAGGGACACCAGATTACACTAAGGGAAGACAAAGATACCTAGTGATAATGTCTCAAAGCAGAGGATTGCCGGTGCTTATGTGCATCAATTAACAGCTAGGACTAAGATAATGCCATCTACCCACAAACCCTACTAGCTTTACTGAATGCCATGCCAAAGTTTTGACCCTTCTCAAGAGCTTACAGTGATGACAGTGCTGGGAGGGTCCACAATGGAGCATCAGCTCAGTTCAGGGCTGACAACTGAACACTCCCCTGCCCCTCAAGCCATTCAGTTTCTGTGGGGGCAGGTCAAGCTGGATGCGCAGTGTTATGTGCTTGTAGAATTTGTCTAAAGCTCTGTAAGCTTCTATTTTCAATGGGGAAAATTCAACAAAAGCTTGCTTGACCTTCCTAGGCTTTCTAGGACGATGGAAGCACTGCATATTCACACCTGGACTCAACAGAGACCGTACAGATGCAGGTCCTGTGTCCAGTACCTGCAGTGTATGCTAACTGCCATCTCAGCCCAAACTGCTTCTCAGTGTGCGGTTTACAAAACCATTTTGGAATCAGGTACTCAGGAATCCTGCCATGTTTTACAGAGACAAACAGGACCACCTGATCTGTACCTGCTAGGAGTTAGCAGGCTGGGACATACCTGGACCGGCTTCCTGAGAACGAGCTGTGTCTGGAAGAGCGGCTGGAATAGGAGCTGTAGGATGAAGATCGGGACCGGGACCGGGATGAGCCAGAGCCAGAGTAAGATGAAGACCGTGAAGATGACCTGTGGGCCAATGGACAGAGTAGAGGCAGTGAAAAGGTGACCTTCACTACTGCCCACTGTTCTTTTAGTGCAGAGAGACAGCATGGCTACACACAGAGACATGAGTACATTCACAAAAACATGTATAGCAACCCAGTAAGAAAAGATGATCATGAGATACCTACAGACACTCTGTAGCACCATCACCCCACAGTGGACTGTTATAGAGACCAGGACGGGGGGCGGGGGTGTTGGGTGTACCCACGGTTACTGGGTAACCCAGAGACTAGTGTTAGACACAGCCACAGAATGAGTTTTCAAGCTGACCCTACCGTTCACATGGTTGTGTTCCTGTATCTGTCCACATACACACACCTCTGGCTCCTATTACCACCTCAGGTTCCTCCTAGACTCCATGTGGAACTCCTTCCTCAGGCAGGGAGACACAGCTCTTATCACCCACCACTCACTTCCCCATGCACTCACACTAGAGCTCAGAGTTATGAAGGCAAATTCCCTGAGAAGCTCGATGGCCAGTCAACGGGGTATGCAGTTCCTCCCGTCAGCAACTTAGTGCCTTTTCCACAGGATCTGAAAGGCTTCTCCCCGTACCCGAGTAAATGTATGACTCTGGTAGCCAGCCACAGCAGTGTCTATACCATTCTGGGTCACTCATTCTACTTCCTTTTATATGTTCTGGGGGATGCGACCACCTAATATCCTATTGTCCTGTCCTTGAGCAGTGACCAAACACATGGAAAACTGGCAGCCAGTGCGTATCAACAAGCTTCTTGTCTTTACAGGTCCCTTCTGTACCTGGAGGAATTGGAAGCAGAAGCTGATGAGGCAGAGGTTTTGCGACGCCTCCGTGCCCGGCTTGGGGAGACTGAGACACCAAGTTTCTTCTTGGGAGACTTGGATCGGCGCCAAGGGTCCTTCCACTCATCGGCTCGCTTCACCTGTGGCCCCACGGAGGTGGTCTCCTTCTTTGGTGGCTCAGCTTGACGGCTGGAATCAGAGAGGAGATCTCACTCCTTGGGCTGCCACCCTTTCCCAGCAATGCTGCTTTGAGAAAGAGACTGGAAAGCCAGAACATTCAGTGCCAGTTTATTTAGGGATACCTGAAGAAAGCATCAGATGAAGAGGTAACACAGCACATCTTCTAATCTGTTTCCTCCAGAAATGGTTTTAATCTTAGCCACTCTGTTTTCTGGGAGCATCCCCATTTTCTTGAAGTCTAACTGTAAGTACTTTCAGGGTACTATTACTTATTTCTATCTTTGATTGGACTGTCAAACAGAGATGGAGTCCACCTGGTTCAAACATGCTTATTTCTAGTGTTGGCACACAGTAGGTATGCAGTACTCATGAAATTAAAGCAACAAAAATCACTGTTTTCAAATGCCCGTTAACTAAAAAAGTTACGTCTATGCATTACGTTGTCCTTACATTTAAAGAGTCTGGTTCAGCTGCAGCCAGGGAACTCCCTGATTAATGCACGGAAGGATGAGCATCCCAGGCTCCCTTCCCTGACAGCACTGCCTCAAGTGCTCCAGAGAGGCTGCTGCACTACCACCACGGAAATAAAAACCCTACCTATTTATACTTTCAGAGATATTATTTAGTCACCCGCCAGTGGCAGGTACCAATACCATTCCCTGGTGAGGGCCTAGGTGAGAGCAATACCCAGTGCTGAAGCCTATCCCATAAGACATGTGAAATCCAGATTGTGCTGCTGTTATCTCAGCCCCAATCCAAAAGCTAAGGCCCCTGGTATATCTGGTGTTGTCTATAAAGAAATTCAGGAAGGAAAACCTATCAACCTGTCATCGGCCACTGGATCGAGGCTTTCATCTTTATACTTCCTAAATGTTCTCATTCTAAAAACTAAGATGAGGGGCTGGAGAGACAGTAAGTAGTTAAGAACACCAGCTGCTTATATTCCTAGCATTAGTGGCTCACAACTGTCTGTAACTCCAGTTCTAGGGTATTTGACACCCTCTTCTGGCTGCTATGGCCACTGTACACCATGTAGTGCACAGACATACATGCAGGTAAATTACCATACACATAAAATACAATTATAAAACAAACAAAAAATCCAAACTAAGAGGAAACAGACACCAGGGTCACTAGCTTCTCCACAGGTCACCTGCCCAGTGCAGCCTTCCCACACAGGAAGGAAACAGGAGGAATAACCTGCTAAGTGTGGAGTTCCCTTTTCATTAGATGCAGGAAGAGGGTCTCACTGCCTCCAGAGGTGAGACACTGGGTCCCAGTGAGAACAGGTAGGTACTGAGCAGGTGAAGGACCTTAATCTTCTCATCCCTGTTGTGCAAGCATTTGAACCTAGGTATTAGTGCTACCATCTTTATTTAAGTGGCCGACTCAAGGCTTTCCAAGGAGGAGGGCTGTCCATCATGTCCATGTGTGGGAGAGTGGCAATATGGCACCCAACTTTAGACGATATTCCGTGACTCTGTGATCTGGTATTTGTTTTATAGCAATAATGTAAAACTTCCTTTAAAAGGTATTTAAGAGGGTAGAAATTTAGATTAGTGGTAGAGTGTCTTCCTAGCATGTGTGTACCAAGAGTTCAATCACCAAAAAAGAAAATAAAGATACTAGAAGTTTAAAAAGTCAAGGTATGTAGGTAAATAATAGGTGGTAATCTGGGCTACCAGTATGGGGAAGGATGGGGGTTGGGTAGGGGCTTTTGATCCTCAGTCAGAGCTACAGATAATCAAGGTCAAATGAGAGGCTATGTGGATAAAACCAAGGGAAATGCTAGTGGCTTTAGACAGGGGTATCCAACATAAGCCCCGTATTTAGTGGTGGTCTTTGGGAGGAATGATTGGATGAACCATCATTAAAAAATTCATTACCAAATTCACCCAAGAAAATGCTCATGTAACATTTAGAGAAAAAAGCTACAACACTTACATGCTCACCACTGCCAACAAGTTTAGCAACAGAGAACATGTATGATCATCAAGCTCATGCATGAAGGTAGTCAAGCTTTTGAGCCGACAGGCCAACACTATCCTGCTGGCACATGGGCTGCACTCTGAGCGGTGAGGGTCCACGCCTGAAGCCTGCAGGAGTGACTACGCTGTATTTTTGTTTCCCAAGACAGCCTGAGAAAACTGTGTTGAACCCTCTTCTTAGTGGGTGATAACCACCGAGCTACCCCATCAGACCTAGAAAGCAAAACTACAGGAGGCAACACCTCTCCACAGGTGCCCCCACAGCCCACTGTGTGTGGCCTGTTTCAGGGCTGTATGTATCAAAGGGAGAAATGCTGACCAGGAGCTACAGCAGGAAGCTGCTAGACAAGGACAAATTTGCCATTTACAGGTATTTCTAAAGTGGGAAAAAAAATAACAGCACAGGTGATCTCTGACCTTGACCTTCTGTGCAGCTGCAGCACCCTCTTACCTCCCTGCAGCACAGTCGCACATTCAAGGCTACCGGAGCCTCTGCAGGGCAAGGGTCAGCTGTGCTGCCCCAGTCAATGCTGAGGCTGGCAGCACACGGGCCAAGGGTGGCACAAGGAAGTAAACTGCCGATGAGCAAAGTAGCCACCCCACGTGTCTGGGAACTCCAACCTGGACAGCTGCCAAGTCTGGGGTCAAAGAATAAAGAGCAATAGATGGAAAGTCACTTCTAAAATCAGGAGGGTTAAACATCCAATAAAGACAGGAAGAGGGAACTCACAGCATGTGGGTTCTTCCCTTCATTCTTCCCTCCTGCCTCAATCTGCCAACACCCAAGGAGCCTGTTCTCTGTCTTATCTCCCAGGAAACTGTACAGATTTCCCCAGGACTGTCCCATCTGGTCACAGTGCATACACTGTGCCTTCATCTCAGTGGATGGTACCCACCACATCTCTTCATGCCCACATATCATGTGAGCAGCTAATGTTTTCTACCACACATGGATGACTTCTACAGGCTAAAACTCTGAGCTCAGCAATTCCTTCTTCCCTCTGGAAGGGCCTCAGGAGTAGAAGTCCTAGGTATTCTCTACCCTGGTTTACCATGACTTCTTATGGTATGGCCCTCTTCCCAAAGTTGCCACTTGCTGTCTGGTCCTCTCTTCTAGTCCCACATATATAACACCAGACACTAGGGATGTAAATATTTTCTACTGACATTTCTCCACCCTATGTTCTAAAAACACAGAAGGCCAACACATGCCAATTGAATGAAACACCAACAAAACCCAGAGCAGGCAGGCATGGTGACACATGCCTTTAATCCCAGCATTCTGGAGACAGGTGGCGAATCAAGGCCAGTCTGGTTTACATACCTAGTTCTAAGACATCCAGAGCCATACAGTGAAACACTACCTCAAAAATCAAATACAAACAAACAAGCCACCACCACAATAAAACCAACCAAACAAAAATAACAAGAGCAAAATCCTGTCTGTGTGCTCTACTTAGTTCAAATTACTGATGAACTGATCAAACCAGAAGGCCCAAGTCCAATCCTGAACTCCAAGTGAGGGACTGGAGCACAGCTTTCCCAACCTAACATTTCAACTCAGAATCTGAAATTGTATTTGACCATACTCATAAACCAGTGAACCCAGAGACACAGAATTGGTAACAATGATAGCAAAGGTAGTCTAGTCCAAACCCATGTGTTCTGGGATGGGTAGAAAGAATGACAAAGTAGCTGGGCAGAGTGGCACATGCATGGAGTCCCCTAAGTTGTGAAACTGAGGCAGGAAGGACCCTAAGTTCAAGGCTGAGCTACACAGAGAAAGAAAAAATAGAAATAAAGCCATTTGTATTGTTTCAAGTGGTTGGCAAGCCTAAAATGCATGTTGATGTTTACAATGTTATTCACACTGCTTTTGACTCTTTATCTCACTTTTCCACTCCCCACCCCTGCTGTCTTGCAGAAAATACAGAAGAAGATCCACCCTGAGCTGACAGCACCATGGGCTGAGGAGCCAGGAAAAATGGAGAAAGTGGCTTGCTTGGAAAATGGTCTGTCAGGTCTTCAGTTACTAGATGACCCAGAAGCTCCTCCCACAAGTAATCAAGAAGAAGGAAAAAAAATCCACATTCACATACAAAAGTTCGCACAAATGTTCACATCTACAACTGTCAAAAAGTGTCAACAACCCAATGTTGGACAACAATCCAAGGAAAAGCAACTGAGGCACAACCACAGTGCTTTCTGCAAATACAATTTAAGGGGGGGGGAACTAGACACAAAGCCCACAGTGAATGGCTCTACACCCACACCAAGTCCTACAAAGGCAGGCTGGTCCAGAAAAGCAAGAAGCTGTTGCCTCAAGAGCTTACGAAGAGGCCACAGGGCAAGATGCACTAATAGGAAAATTGGGGTGGTCTACCTTGGTGGCTGTGGAGACCGGGGCTTCGGCTTCTCCTTGTCCTTCTCCCGGTCTTTGTCCCTGTCCCGGTCTCGATGCTGCCGGTCCTTCTCATCTCGCTTAGCTCGCTCTCTCTCCCACTCCTCTTTCCTCCGCTGCCGCTCCTTGTCCCGCTCACGCTCCCGTTCTCGCTCTCGCTCCCTCTGTCTGCGCTCACGCTCTCGGTCACGCTCTCGTTCTCGCTCCCGTTCTCGTTGTCTGTTCTCTCGCTCTCGTTCCCTCTCTCGTTCCTGGGTTAAAATCCAAATATAGATGCCAAATTACACAACATTTGGTAGAAGTGCAGAGAAAACAGGGAGCAGGCAAGAGGATGCTCTCAGGAGGCCATTTAATTCCCAAGTCTCTCCTTAAAACAAGTTAGCTGTGCCTGACAGCAAAGACCTGCCACTAGGAGACTAAGGCAAGAGGATCTCAAACTCAAGGCAAGCCTGGGTCGAGTGAGAGCCTATCTGAAAGCCACTGACCTAGTATGTCCAAAGGTTTAATTCCCAGTACCACAAGATACAGAGACACGTGCACAAGAAAATACATGTTAAAAACAGGAATGCATACAACTTAAGAGTGAAGTTACCCACAACCAAATAAATCCAGAACTTTGCCAACACCAGCCTGGTATGAACTCTGTACTACAAGCCCTCCCATGGTGACCAGCTCATTCTTAGGATGGAGGTCTCAACGGTTATCTACGCGGGCAGTAACACAGTTCTTTACGAACACTGTCTTGTAGGAAGTGTGTACACCCCCTAATGCAATGGCCTGCCAGTGACTTGTTTTCCTGCTTTAATAGTCAACATAAAAACCTAAGAAGTAGTTCAATCACAGCACAGCTGACAGGCTCTGGGCCTTTGGAGACCTCAGGAGACACAGTGCATACTCCTGTGCCATTCTTACCATCTGTGTCAGTAGACACAACAGAATAGGTACCTGTACCCTGTATCCTACCTCCAGGAGGAAGCTGTAAGGTTATGGTTCTGGGATATGGGGTGGGCTCTTGGGGATGCCATCTCCGTTTGGTGCTGTGACAGTTCAGAGCTGGCATATAACTTCTATAAGTTATGTGTGACAGCACATATCTGCTCAAGGGCTCCTAATAAGCCTTTCCTTGAGCAGACTTTCCAAGCAGGCTGACAGTGAAGATGGAATGGGCACTCTGGATGGGAATGGTCTTTATATACACTAGGTTCTTAGGAATATTCACCACAGCAATACGGCAAGGCCAGCCAGGGCACATCCTGAACTAGCAGGCTAGATGAGCAAGAATAGTGCTACAGGTGAGGACTTTACTCAGGAGCTTTCCAAGAGAGACACACTCATGAGGGTGATAGTCTCCTGAAAACTGGCATTGATATCTTACAAGCAAATCTTACAAAACCATGGCAAAAACAATAAATCCAAGAAAGGCCACCAGATGTCAGACTATCACAAACTTAGCTCGTGGCTCCCTACATGACCAACGTGGTATCATATCCAGGACCTGTGGCACCATACATTTTGATACCCAGGAAATATACCACAGGAAGGATTCACTGCCACCAGGTAAGGAAGCACACACCATTGCTTATATAGCTAAGGCAGGAAGATTATGAATTTGAGGCTAGCCTAAGATATATAGTTAGACCCCATCTAAGGAGGAGGAGAGTTTTAACATGTGGGTCATACTTACGCGGTAGTTATGATACGGTTCTGCTTCTGTATACTGCACCCTGAAATTCTCGTACTGTCCACCACGCCAAAAACGCTCTATCTCATAGTCATAATAAGGATCTGCATAAGGCTCAAGCCTGTAAAACAGAGCCCAAAAGAAGGAAATCATATCATTTAAGAATGCCACAGCAAAAATTCTACATAAAAGACAAGCTAACAGAAGCCAACCCCATATGATGGAAACAAAACACCATGACCAAGTGGTATCTACAGCTAAGAACACAAGGCTGTCAGCATCAGGATACCCACTATCACTGTAAGTATACGCCAATCTGGGGAGAAAAATCCCTGTGAGCCTCCACAGCTGAAGAAGACAAAGACAAACCTTCTGTATCCAATAAGATAAAAACATTCTTCCTCCCCCACCCCCAAGACAGGGTTTCTCTGTATAACAGCCCTAGCTATCTTGGAACTTGCTCTGTAGACCAGGCTGGCCTCGAACTCTGAGATTCACCTGCTTCTGCCTCCCAACTGCTGGGATTAAAGGAGTGAACCACCACCACCACCTGGCTAAAAACATATTCTTGAAAGTACTTTAAGAACTGTCAAGATGGCTCAGATGGTGAAACACTTGCTGAACAAGCCTGATGATTTGAGTTTGGTCCAAGGAAACCATAAACATTAATTCCACAAAGCTGTCCTCTGACTCCCAACACGTGCAATGGCACTCTTACCCACACACCACACATCATTGCACATGCACACAAAAAATAAAAACACAACACACAACAACAGCAGCAGCATCTTTAAAACCAAAGCTGGAGAGACGCATGGAAGGATTCCCTGAGCACTGGGATACTGTGGAACCCGTGACCACATGCAGGTGTGTGCGGGCACTAAAGGCAAGATTGGCAAAGTAGTCCAGAGAGGTGGGAACGCAGCGAAACTGTCTCCATCAGCCATCCTGTGACACTAAACATAACAGCCCATGACAGAGCCAGTTCACACAACCATCCACCCACTCACCTCAAAAAGGCAGAACGAAGGACAAAAGCCTAACATGGAAACCTATGTCCTTACATAGAGCTCACCAGCTAATGAGGAGGCAGTATGCATAGAAGTCATTTACAACAGCAGAGGACAGGTGCTTGGGATGACACATATTCAACCAGAAATGCAGATCTCAATCCAGAAAGTCCATAAAGAGGCAACTAAGTGAGAAGACATGACAGGGTACTCTTTATCACCATGCTGATTTATCCTGCACTGGGACATAAGCATATCCCAAGTAAAAAACCAATGAGCATATTCACAGGCTAGACAGACATGCTGACAGTCTGGTTCACATGAGAAAGAGACACAAGCCCAGCTAAGGAGACTCCACAACAGGGAAGACACCTGAAGCATGGGATGAGGCGAATGAGCTCCAGGATTTTATGTGCTTCACTTAGTGTGGGAGGAGAGCAGGCCGGACACACGAGGGTGGGGCCTCTCAGTGTCCCACCGAACAACGTGGACACCCGACCACTCTCACTTCAAATTTCACCACTGTACTGTGAGAGAGCTTACAATCTAGGAAGGCTGGAATTAGCTAAAAGCAGAATAACTCTAACAATTAACTGAACTCACGAAAATTACAAACTGCTTACTTTTAGAATTCTCATTCAGTATTTCTGAATTTGGTAATTCAAATCATAGACTGCAAAGCTATGCCATACATCAAAATTTACTTCTTCACCCTCCTAGTGGATCTCACCTGGGCATGCACTGACCCAGCACCTGCCCTATCCACTGAAGAAAGAGTTCCAGGGCAGCCGTGGGTATGTGGGGGGGGGGGAGGCAGTGGGCAGCTGCGGCTAGGCAATGGTGCTCATGCATAACTACTTATTCCTTCTTTATATACCTTTGAATCAATAAAGTAATAAAAACTGGCAGATAAGGACCGTAGAGAAGAGTTCCTACAAGACTAAGACAGTGATTCGACAGCAGGGGCTATAATGCATCTTCATGTCCTAAGGCCCCCCTTGTGGCCCGTCACCTTCCCAATGAGGACGGAGTCCCCAGTGAAGAATCAGAGGAGTAGCACCTTCAAAGCCACACTGTCCCCTGGATCTGACATTAGTCCTCAGAACTATATAACTCCTCTGTTGAGGATTTTTTCTTTTTTTTTTTTTTTGAGAAAGGGTTTCTCTGTGTAGCTCTGGCTGCTCTAGAACTTTCTCTGTAGTCCAGGCTGGCCTCAAATTCAAGAGCTCCGTCTGCCTCTGCCTCCCTAGTGCACCACCACTCCCAGTTCTGTTGAGATTTGTAAACACCATCACTAAATGTCTGAGGCAGGGACTGAAGAGGTAGCTCAGTGGTTAAGAGCACTTGCTTGCTGCTCTTCCAGTGGACATGAATTTGGTTCTTATTTTCATGCTGGGAAGTTAACAACAGCCTGTAACTCCAGCTCTAGATCCAGTGCCCTCTTTTGATCTCCATGGACACACACACACACACACACACACACACACACACACACACACACACACACAAACATAAATCCCTCCTACCCCAGGGTTTCTCTGTGTAACAGTCCTAACAGTCCTGACTGTCCTGGAACTCACTTTGAAGACCAGGCTGGCTTTGAACTAATAGAGATCCTCCTGCTTCTGCCCTCCCAAGCACTGGAATTAAAGGCATATGCCACCCCCACCCAGCTCATGTGAGTCTTTTTAAAAAAACTCATTCCCCAAGTAACTGAGGAAGAGGTGAGGAGACGAAGGCATAGAATGAGCCTGTAGGAACTTTGGGAGTGCACCCCAGAGGTAGCCTCCCAGCCTGGGACTTCTGCATCTCCTCCGCAGAAGCCCCAGGGACCTGTGTGCGTCTACTCCTGACAGGACATAAATGGGCAAGGGCAAGCAGAGGATTCCTTACGTCGTATCTCTGACATCTCTCGGGACCCTAGAATTCCAATCTCGGAAGACGTCGTTCTCCTTGTCAAACTCGCGATCATCTTCACCAATGGTTACTGTGAACCTTTTTTCTTCAAAGTCAGGCTCCTGCTCTTTCCGAATGGTTGCTTTTTTTAAAACCTAGCACCAAAAGCAGATAGATATCAGTGTGAAATAAAGATCTCCAAGGTCACTGGGAGAAACACAGGGAACCCGAGACCTGCAGCAAAGCCCAACACCAATGCCAAAGGGTGTGGGCAAACACAGGACTCCAGTCTTCTGCAGGCCTCAGATTGGTCTACACAGGTCTGCTGTGAATTATTTGTATAAGTGAGCATCTAGGATTAGCACAAGGGCCCCAGAAGACATGTAAGCAAGACCTTTATTTCAATCTCCCTGTTATTGAACTGAGAGAACTTGGGCACTAAGAAACCGAGGCTAGATGTCAACAGACACTGGTTCAAGGTGGGTGTTGGGAGCCACAGTGGGCAGCAAAGGGAGGACTGAGAGAGCAGACACTGGGTCTCAGGAGGCAGATCCTACAGAATGGCAGGGTTTGTCTCACTGCCCAGGGTAACGGTAAGAGACAATTAGTCTTTTGGGCTACCCATGACACCTTAAAATGTTAAGTCCGTGTCCAGGAAGAGTCTCTGGCCTACTGAGATTTGCCTGTGACTGGGTCTAACATGAAGAAATGGCTAAATATTATTTCTCCTTCTCTATTAAGCCCAGAAATAATCTCATAGCTTCTGAGGCTTCACTGAGTTTCCACTCTCTCTGGATCAACGTTCTGCCAGCTCTGCCAGGCTCACTAGAGGGGTCACCACTGTGCTTTTTTTCTTCCCATGTGCACTGAATTCTTACCTCTTTTGCATGTCTGAGTCCGCGTTCCCAGGCACTCTCTGTTGGAGGTTCTGGAGGGGGTGGAGGCAAAATTTCATCAACTACTGGCCCACCCTATTAGAAAATGAGAAGAGAAATATTAAGGAAGTACTTAAAAACATATTAAGATAAGGAGCAAACACTTAAAAGACAAGCCAGACAGCCACACACAGCTAGCTCTTCTGCCCAACCGCCCGCATGCCCTGGAACATCCAAGGCTTCTACACAAGCACAAGGAGCCCTGAACAGGTGCTCTTTGACTCTCAGGTACAGGATGCCTTTTCTATAAGGAACACATTTGTCTTCAGCCTGAAATTCTGACAGAACTCAGGTTTCCATCTGCTGGAATGGAAGAGGAGCTCACGCACCCAAGGGTTGGCAGGCATCAATGGGTGAGGTCCAAGAGGCGGGGCACCGTTGGGTGGGAAAGGTTCAGCTTTGGTGATGAGGGAGTAGTTCCCCTTGTCATTCACTCCAGGGTGGATAAACCTACAGTTCATTCCCCAGGTGCAGTTCCCTAGGGAAACAAAAGTCCAGTGAGAAAAGATACCAAGAGCCCAACTGTTGGAAGGCAGCAGTTGGGATGCTTACTGACAACTTGGGAAGCACCAATCAAACTATTTCTGCTCCCACAGGTCACTGAGCCTTTTCCTAGAGAGCCTTAGGCCAGTAACAGCTCAGCCTACTTCTCCCTCTGTGTACACGGTGTCTTACCACAGTCCTACAGTGGTGAGCAGGGCTGGTCTGGGCCAATGGGTCTGCCAGGCACTTGGAGGAGATACCATTTCCTGATGAGAGTCCCTGCCTGGACTCCCAGGGCCTATTCATAGTCACTTTGCAGGTTCTATACCTGTGGATTCACCACCCACAGATCAAAAATATTCTGTGTTGCATTGAACATATAGACATTTCTGTGTCTTCACCCTTAAACAATACAGTATAAAAAGGACTGACTTACACTGTGTCCAGGATTTTAAGTTATCTAAAGAGGGCTTAAATTTCAGGGGAGTATGTGTTACACCATCTTGTAATAGAGACTTGGATATCCTCAGATTTGGCATCCATGGATATGTGGGATCCAATCTCCCATGGATACCACGGGACAATTGGTATATCAACTGTCTGATCACTGATAAAAGCAGAGAAGCCAGAGAGTCTCTAGAGCTAAGGGCAGAGGCAACCCTAGAGCCTCAAGGGAGCTTCAGCAGATGCCTGCCTGAACATTCATTTTGACTCATGCTGAGGTGGAAATCAATGGGAGGCACAAATATTACCAGATCTCTGCTGATTCTGTCCCAGAGTAGCCCTCTCCAAACCACTTTAGAATTATTTCTGGTTCTTAAAAAAAAAAAAAAAAAAAAAAAAAGTGTGAATAAGGGAAAGCCTGCAGAGAGGGCTCAGCAGTTAAGAGCACTGGCTATTCTTGTAAGCCTTGGGTTCAGTTCCCAGTAACCCATCCAGCAGGTAACAACTGTCTATAAGCCCAGTTCCAGAGGAGCTGACACCTTCACAGACACATGGCGGAATATCAATGCTCATAAAATAAAAAATAAATTAAAATGCTCTGTGACTCCTATGTACAAGCACCACTTTAAAAATTTCCACCTCCTCCACTCCTCCCATTTCCCTCCCACTCCCACTCCTCCTCCGGTCCTAAGAAAAGTCAGGGTGCCCTGCGCTGTGGGAAGTCCAAGCCCTTCCCCCCAATCCAGGTCTAGGAAGGTGAGCATCCAAATACACATACTTTTAAAAAATTAAAAACTATATTCAGTCTGGAACAGATATTCTAGTTGAACATTTCTGCTAACAAATCATATTTTCCTTTATGTAGTTAAGTAGAAACAATCACTTAGTGCCTCAGAAAAAGGCAAGTTTCATCTTTAAATACCATGACAACTGAAGCCTGAGTTAAAACTAACTCAACACAAACAGCATATCAATCTAAAACAAAAAATATACTCAAATTGTTTCCCTGCAAACACAAAAATGATAAAATACTTCGTTTCATTCCTGAAAGTATTTAAGATTCGCAAAAGTAAGAGGAATCTGGACCTCTGAGTCCCAGAGCTGAAGACAGATGCAGACACCATCCACTTCTTCACGATCAACACCTTTCAACCTTGTTTACGTAATTAAAATGTAACAAAAAAGGGGACTGGAGAGGTGGATCAGCAGTTAAGAGCACTGACTGCTCTTCTAGAGGTCTTGAGTTCAATTCCCAGCAAACACATGGTGGCTCACAATCATCTGTAATGAGATGTGGCGCCCTCTTCTGGCCGGCAGGCAAAATACTGTATATACAATAAGGAGTTGGTTTAAAAAAATGCAATAAAAGCTCATTATAGAAAGTCAGAAAATACAAAAAAAAAATCAAGTATATGATTTATACCTAAAATGTATTCCCAGTTAGCAGAAAAGTAGGCATTTATTATTTGTTTTAAAATGTCAAAACCAAACAAAAAAATGCAAATCCAAAACTCAACCCCACTGTCAAATCTCACAGTCAAACCTTTGGGCAGAAAGAAGAGAAGAATATACGCATGGGAGGGAGAAGCAAACAACAGAGGAAAGGAAAGGGGGGTAGGGTGGGGTGCAGTGTCATTCCTGACAGTGTCAGGATGACAGAACCCAGTTCTCAGGAAGCTAAGTTAGGTCCCTGCTGAGTGTTAACCCTTGACCACCTAAATAATGACAATGGCTCCAACAACAGCCACTCCACTACACTGCCTGAGCAGATATCCCTTCATTTAAAATGAATCAAATGATCCATGATCATTGACAAATGATCAAGGCGTAAGGGAACCCCGGAAACCGCCTTTCATGGGGGCGAGGGACATGCACTATTATTGCTGGGACCGTGAAGAAATGCCTTCAAGGTACACTGTCCTTACCTGGTGCATGGAACTCAGGGCCTTGTACACATGAACAAAGCACGTTATTTATTTATTTTTGGATTTTTCTTTCTTTCTTTCTTTTTTTTTTTTTTTTTGGTTTTTCGAGACAGGGTTTCTCTGTGGTTTTTGGAGCCTGTCCTGGAACTAGCTCTTGTAGACCAGGTTGGCCTCGAACTCACAGAGATCCGCCTGCTTCTGCCTCTCAAGTGTTGGGGTTAAAGGTGTGTGCCGCCGCCACCACCACCTGGCGAAAGTACATTATTGTTGAGCTACATCCCTAGCCCTATCTTTTACTTGCTCTACTATTAGTAAATGTGACTTCCATAATTAAAGAAGAAAAGAAAACATGCAGTGAGATGGCTTAGCAGAGTGTCCTGTCTGCCCATCCTGATGACCTGAGTTTGGTCACCACATAAGAGCATGCCGCTCTTATGGACTGAATGCCACATACATTTGTTCTGTCCCCTAAAAACTTAATTTCTTAACTAGAAAAGAGGAAAAGGAAGCAAAAATAAAGGTATTTTAGATGAGTATAGTCATTTGCTTCTGAGTGTGCTAAGAAACAGGAGGGTGGAGACTCGGAGGCTGGGTGGGACAGTGTAACTTCTGAATTTTGTTTTGTTTGGGACAGGTTTTTACTATGTTGCCTTGGCTGACCTGGAACTCACTGTGTGTAGAAGCTGGCCTCAAACTCAGACAGATGCACCTGTTTCTCCTTCTGAAGTGCTAAGATAAAAGGTGTAGGCCACCGACACCTAGCTATTTCTGGAAATCAGAGGGCTATCTACACATGGGGTATCAATGGAAAGAAATGTTCTTTTTCTTAACTGGTGGTTCATATCTCAGCAATTCTATTTTTATGCTTGGGTAGATACTATTTTTTTATTTAGGCTTTTTTGAGGTAAGTGTTTCTCTGTGTAACAGTCCTAGCTGTCCTACAACTCACACTATAGATCAGGCTGGCTTTGAATTCACAAAGATCCGCCTGCCTCTGCATCTCAAATGCTGAGATTAACTTTACAACATCCACCCTTCCAGACAAAACACTGGTTTCCTTCCAGAGCGCACATTCTGACAAAGTGGCCCTCTTTCAGTAGGCCTTGGTTTCCTTTTCAGCTAGTCTAAGCAGCTGCAAACAGCTAGTAGATACAGCCTGTGTATAAGTCAAAGTGCTTCATTGGGTTTTAAAAATCTTGAAGCCAGGAGATGGCGATGCAGGTCTTTAATCCCAGCTCTTGGGAGGCAGAGGCAGGTGGAGCTCTTGAGTTCAAGGCCAGCCTGGTCTATGGAACTAGTTCCAGGGCAGGCTCCAAAGATACACAGAGAAACCTTGTCTTGAAAAACCAAAAATGATGACAACAGCAACAAAAAAACAACAGCAACAACAAAACCCAAACTCGTTAAAGTCAGACATGGTGCTGCACGCCTTTACTCCAGCACTTGGGCGTATGCGTGCGAGTGTGACAGAGGCAGGTGAGTTTGAGGTCAGCCTGGTCTACATAATGAGACTCTTATCTCAAAACAATAAAAAAAAATCCCTGTCAAAATTTATTTCGTTCTGACAGGCAAGTCTGGTCTTTGCATATACACGCTCACAGTAGGAGTGCCTTACTTACCACTAGTTGCATATCACTATGAAAACTGCCTAATTTCTGAGTCCTTGAATGGTTTCTGGGACTCCCAAAGGCAACAGGCCACTCTGAGACATTTTATACACATGAAGAACACAGGGATCCAAAAGTGAGCAAACACAGCTAAGATGCACAAATGGCTATAATAAGCACATGAAAAGGATATATATCACAGAACATTAGAGAACCAATGACTCAGACAGCATCAGACATTGGTAGAACTGAACGAATGAAATGGGAAAATTAAAGGGCACAGCCACAGTGGAGCTCCTTAAAGGGTTTAACGCAGTGGTCTAGCACTCAACTTTCAGACTCAAGGCTCTGAGTTTCATCCCCAATGTGCCCTCTCCTAAATCACCATGTACTGTGCAGCTCTGCTTCCAGATCAATCAACTCTGGCTGGCAATCAAGAACACCCTCACACAAGTTTTTGAGTAGTCACATTTTCATTTCTCTTGCACAAACACAGAGGAGGGCTTGCTGTGGTATTATGAAAAAGAATGACCCCCATAGGTTTATTTGTTTGAATGCTTGGTCTCTAGTTAGAGGAACTGTTTGGGAAGAATTAGGAGGTAGGGCCTTGCTGGAGGAGGGAGAAGACTTTGAGATTCAAAAGCCCACACCAAGCCTAGTTAGCTCTCCTACTTGCAGAAAGAAGTTCTCAGCTCCAGCTCTAGTACCATGCCTGCCTGCTCTCTACACTGTGATGTACACAGTCATCATCTGAAACTGGAAGCCCCAACAGACTCTTTTATTCTTACAAGTTGCCTTGGTCATGGTGTCTCATCATAGCAACTTAAAGTAACTATGACAGAAGGTAGTGCCAGGAATGGGGCTACGGGTGTGATAGACCTAACATGCAAGACTTATTTATTTATTTGAGAAATATGCAAGATTTTGGGACCTTGAAATAGATTTTGAATATTATAAACGGGGCTTATGGGCCATCCTAATAGGAGCTTGGAAGACTACTAGTAGTGTTGAGAACAATGTGGACTACAGAGGCCCAGCTCAAGAGGTTTCATATGGGCACAATATTAACAACTGGGCTACAGAGCATTTGTGTGATATTTTGGCAAATAATGTACCTGCTTTTTGTTCTAAGAATCCGTCTGAGGCTAACTTGAAGAGCTGTGGAATTTCAGAGGCAGAGGAAATTCCAAGACAGCCCTTAGAGTAAGAACCCACCCAGCTAGTCTTACAATATGTGAAAAGGCCAGAGGAATTATGGTTCCTAAAGAGCAACAAATCAAGTTTATACAAATGCAATTTAAGGAGGGGACCAGGCTCCACCCCAAGCAGGCAGCCAAACTTGACAGCATGGGTTCTGGCTTTGAAATCAAGAAGGATACAGTAAAGGGGCTGTGGAATCTTCTGTGCAGTCAAGGAAGAGTGGCTAAAGCCAGGCGTGTGGTAGGTAAGCCTCTGCACAGAGGCTGGAAGAGATTATGGAAGTGAAGCCTGGATTGTGTTGAATACCCCAGGAGGATGGAGGTACCAAAGCCTTGGGGCATCTGCCAAGGAGAGCTAATGTAGACAGGGGGTGAAACAAGCCCAAAAAAGAGAAGTGTGCTTCAGTCAGCAAATCTGGAAGGAAAAAGCCAACTAAGCTCTTTGACATCAGACATAAACTATACAGTGGTTCTCAACCTTCCTAATGCTGTAATACAGTTCCTCATGTTATGGTGATCCCCAACCACAAAATTATTTTTGTTGCTACTTCATAACTGTAATTTTGCTGTTATGAGTCGTAATGTAAATATCTGTGTTTTCCAACAGATATTTACCTAAGAAAGGTTAGCCTGACCCCAGGGGTCACAATCCAAAAGTTGGAACTGCTGCTTTAGATTGTTGAGACTATGAAAGACCATTGGGGACGTTTAAAATTGAAGCAAATGCATTTTGCATGATATGGCCACAAACCAAATGCGGCCAGAGAGTGGACTAAATGTGATTTGAATGAACCTCACAGGCCCATATATTTGAATGTTTGGCCTCCAGTTGGTAGAACTGTTAGGGAAAGATCAGATGGATTAGGTGGTATGTCACTGGGAGTAGCCTTGCAGGTTTCAAAAGTCTGTAACATTCCTGGTTAATGCCCCTCTCTCTCCCTCTCTGCCTCCTACTTGCAGATAAAGATGTAAGCTTAGTCACTACTCCGGAGCTATGCCTGTCTGGCACTATTCTCTCTGTCATTAAGTTCATGGACTCATCCTCTCAAATTATAAGCACCAACAGAACTTTTCTATAAGTTGTCTTGGTCATGGTATCTATCTCATCACAGCAACTTAAATTACCTCAGACACTTGCTGAACTATATAGTCATTCTATCCCTTACCTTTTGAGAAGCTACCATTGTTTTTTATTCTCCTACCAGCAGTGTGCAAGGATTTCACAGGTCTACATTCTTGCTAATACAGCAAGCTTTGCTTTATTTCTAAAGTAACTTATTATTGACAGGGTCTTTTCTTTCTTGAGTCAGTATCTGTAGCCCTGGCTGGCCTGGCATTCAAGAGATATGTCTGCCTCTGCCTCCCAAGTGCTGGGATTAAAGGTGCACACAACCAAGTCCAGCTGAAGATTTGGTGTGGGGGGGTCATGGTAGGTATGTATGTGCACTCCCATGTTTGAGTACAGTATTTACAGAGTCCAAAATCAGATCCTCCTAAAGCTCAACTTAGGGGCAGTTGTCAGCTGCCTGACATGGGTGCTGGGAACTAGACCAGGTCCTCCAAGAACCATACCTGCTCTTAATAAACTGTATCTTTAGCCCTATCATAAGGATGATAAATCAACTGATTTCAACAGAACACCAAGCTTAAAACTTGTAGGCAAACAAAAAATTGCATCAAAATAAATTTCTTGTAATGATGATAAAGAGATCTCAGATAACTGCAAGCTCCATCATTTTTTCCCCTTCTGTATACCATAAATAGGATGAGAAAAAGGGAAGCACTGGTTAGAAACACCCTGGATGGAAACGTTACTACCTTCAGGTTCCTACCCTTACTTCCTTCGCCTTCGATAATGGACTATGATATGAAACTGTAAGCTAAAATACTACCCCCGTCCCCCGTGCTTTTGGTAATTGGTGTTTTTATCAAAGCAATAAAAACTCTAAGCTGCTTCCCACTTCTTGACTGCAGAAAACTCCCTCTGGCATAGTCTCACTTACAAAAACCCAAACACAGCTTAGTGTAACCACGGTGCCCACCCAGTGTGATGATTCAGGCAACAATCCCATCCCAGTGTATGCAGATGTCTCACAAAGAGCTGGTTTGCATTTCCAATACATTTCATCTGTTCTGTGCTTGGTTAAGTTCTGAGAATTAAGCCAGGGTGTGAGTCTCTGGCTCTTGCTCCAGAGACTCCATGCTGATGTTGCCAGCCTGTCCCAGGCAACTGGCAAGCTTCTGAGCTGCAAAGGCATTGTGCAAAACAGTCTGAGAGCAGTACTAATGAGAACCAAGTACAGATACATACTGCATGCTGATTTTTGACACTATAATCTACATGTCTGCAGAGGAAGACTACATTTATTCCTCATGCCAAAAGGGTCTCCTGCTTGCACTTATATTTCTTGAAATACTAGCACTTTGTTTTGTTTTTTGTTTTTCGACACAAGGTTTCGCTGTAGTCTTAGAGCCTGTCCTGGAACTAGCTCTTGTAGACCAGGCTGGCCTCCAACTCAGAGATCCGCCTGTCTCTGCCTCCCGAGTGCTGGGATTAAAGGCATGTGCCACCACCACCTGGCTGAAATACAGCACTTTAAACATTAAAGTGTTTGAAGAATTAAGATGTATGTTACAGCCTTTCATTCTTAGGGTGCTTGGGTCAATGTCAAGTGAAGGTCACCTGTGCACCCCACCCCAATGTACAAAATTGACTGCGCAACTTATATCTGCCAACTATTTTTAGTTGGCATCCCAAGAGCATAATCCCAGAGAAGTGAGCCTGAGCAGGATTTTCATGAATGTCCCATCACCAGGGAATCTCTTGGCCTTAGGGACAGGGCTGTTTGTGGATCACTCTTGGACACAGCCTTCCCCATGAATAATACAGGATTCCACTGCCCACCTGTGGAAATTCCTGTTCTTCAAGTGCAGGGCCATGGCTTTAACCTGCATCTCCTCCCCAGCTCTAACGACACTAAGGAGGATAGGGTCACAGCAGCTCTGTCCCTCAAGCCTCCTCCCTGTTGGCGTCCCAGCTGTGCTCTGGATCCAGGAGAAAGAAGTCTGGCCTCTGGCGCAGGGGACTTTAAGGCACAACAGAGAGTGAACACAGGATATTTTGTACCTTTAACCTGGCCTCTGAGTGGTATGGAATTTGGTATTGGTGGAAGAAGAGTGGATAATGGTGTCACAACATCTGGAAAAGAAGTACAGGAAGCTCTTGTGAACTTAGACTGCACACACAGGCTGGCCAGCGAGCAAAGTCATCCACGCGCAAGAGAAAACACCCATCTGTCCAAGGAAACTGCTCAATGAGAAATATACCCCAAACACCGCAGCACATCCAAGCAAATCTTGCAGACTGGAGACTCTTAATTTCATTTCTTTCTTTTTGAGACAAGGTTTCTCTGTGTAACCACCCTGGTTGTCTTGGAACTCTCTCTGTAGACCAGGCTGGCCTTAAACTCAGAGGTCTTGCCTGTCTTTGCCTCAAGAGTGTTGGGGTTAAAGGCACATGCCACCACTGTCTGGCCTTAACTTCATTTCTGAATCCCTCCCAGGCTTTACAAAGCCAGAGCATCACATTACTTGTAATGTGGTAAGTCCAGATCAGTAAGCAAGACCTCAATACCCCTGCTGAAGCTACTTAACTGCCCTAGTCCTTTGCAGGAATGCCCTCAGAGGCCCTCCTTTACCCTTTTAATACCACTCCCCACCAAAGGACCTGCTTCTGCTCTCTCTTGTAAAAAGTGGCTCTTTCTTACAGAAGTGGGAAATGCTAACAGTGGTACAGCTGACCATGCAGAAACTGCCACTGTCTGTTGCAGCCTTGGGTCTACTGTAAACGGTAGGCCTGAAACCTACAGGGTAAGAACACCAGGAGGCTCTCCTCCAAAGCAATTTTTAAGGTGAGGACAGGACCAGTAAAGGGTCTATTGTCTACCACCAATACCATTGTCACTAGCACCAACTTGTAGTCTAGTCCCATGAAGCCTCACTGACATGAACAGTATGCCTGGATGAGGATGAATTACCACCACGGCCCCAGGAAAGCAGAGGCTACATAGATGGCTGCAGAGGCTGGAGGTAAACAATTACCTTTCATGAAGAATCGGCAGGTGGGGCGAGGCCTCACCTTCCGGTCACTGGGGTCCTTCACTTCGCCTTCCTCCAAGTCATCATCCTGAAACAGAGGACAGTCATCTGGAGGTGAGCTGACCCACCTTGCCCACCACACCTCTCCACTAGGCCAGCAGCACAGAGATGGGTGTGGGAAGCATCCGCCTATCCAAAGGCTCAATCTGAAATGCTCAGCTACACAACAGATGGTCTCCCCATCAGCTATAACCTCAGAAGAATACTGTGGGAATGATGGGCTCCACTTCAGGGCAGAGCTTTGATCTGTTTCTATCAACTGTGAGCAGGCAATGGTCACACTTTGGTCTTTACTACTTTGTACACTAGCAGTGTATAAACCTAGTATTCCATGCCCTTTGAACAGTACTTGTCTCTGATGAGGGAAGTCAGGTGACTGTTGATGGGCAATACCACCTTGTGGCTCATTCTTTACCTCACCATCATTTTAGAGAGATCTAAAAACTTTGGACAACAGAACCTAAGTTGCATTCCCAGGGTTCTCACAGGGAGCCAAGACCTGACCACTGCTCTGTGATCTCAACCACCCCTGAGCCCAGGGCCTGTCCCACCAACCTATACCCATCAGCCTTGTCGCTGAGACTCCTTGTAGTACTCCTGTCCTGTGTTCTCTGGATAACCCAAAATCCAGACGAGTAAGCAAAAATGCTTCCTGTCTTGGCCTGCTGACCCCATAAGACAAAAGTAGAACAAAGCCAGGACAGCAAGTAAGAGAGCAACCCCAAGTCCAACACATTCGGGCTATTCCTGGTATCCTGCAGGTGAAACTAACCAAGGTGTTCCTGGGACACAGAAGCGCTTCTACAGGTCATCAGTAGGGATCAGTAAGGATATCCTTGCTTTCCTGAGGTGGCAGGGGGATGCTGAGCCACACCTGCTCTGCAGGAACCCGTTACTCACTAAAGGTCAGCTGCCAAGAATATCCTTGCCAGCACACACCAATAAGCAAGTGTCCAATGCAGCTGACCCACAGTCTAATGCATGCATTCCTCAACACTTACGTAGGGGCACTGCCTGAGAGATGCTTATCCTACAGGGCAGTCTGAAGATAAGCAGGTCTTTGGCTAGGAGACTGCACCTGAGAAGGGAGTCTAGTGATGCAACAATCACCTCAGACTGTGAAAAGAACAATGCATGTACTAAGCAAGAATCACAGTGGAGGTCAGATTTAAAGAAGGCATCTTCTGGGGTCCACAGATGTTCTGTGGCGACTGAAAGAAGCTCTCTGCACAAGCCTACCTTCTGTTCTCCACTGTGAGCACTTCCTTTCCTATCTCAGCACAAGCTCTCATTTCACTGCATGCCTGGTCCAGCCCACCACTGACCATCTCTCTAGGAACAAGGGAGTCTGCTTCTCCTGGATCAAGAATGTCTGCTGAAGGGCCAGGGTCCTTGCCTGCTCCACCATACTCACATCTATCTCTCCATCATCAATCTCTCCATCGTCATCCTCTTTCTTCTTCTCCTTGGCAGCCTCTGTGGGTTCTTTTTCTCCCACACTCTGAACATCAGGTTTCCCTTCCTCTCCGGGAGTACCTTCCCCCTTTTCCTCCTCTTCCTCTGCCCCAGCCTTCTCAGCTTCCTCCTCCTGGGCAGCAGGAGCCGGCTCCTCGGGGACCTCCTCATCATAGTCTAGCTCGTGCTCATCCAGTTCCCGGGTTACTGAGGAGGCTTCATCCCTGAGGTCACTTGTCCGGTCTTCCTCAACATCATCCCCCTCCTCGCACAGAGATCCTGCTGGGCCCCTGCTCAGCTCATGAGCCTCTGAGTCTTGATCCTGGGACTTGGGCTCACTGGCTTGGTCTTCTTCATCAGAGTGAGTCTCCTCCTGGCTTTGCACCCTAGTTGTATTTTCCTCATCTCCATCCAAATCTTGTTCAGATCCACTTTCCCTCAGAATGTCATCATCTGAGAGCGCAGGCTGCTCTTCATCCTCTGGGGAGTGAGGATCCAGTTCAGGGCTCTCAGCCACATCCATCAGGACCCGCAAATCTGCAAAAGACAGACAGCACAGACTCAGCACAGGCCTATCCTCCTGACCCACATGCCCTCTGCCCTGAGAGGAGGAAGAACCCAATCTGCCCTTGCTCCATACAGCCCCTCCCAAACCCACACAACTCCCCCTGGAATGCCAGTGCATAACTCCACCAGGAGCGGTTGGCCTCCACTCAGTCCTTCCTCTTGCCTGCAGCCGGAACAGGTGAAGAGAACTGAACAGTAAGTCATAGACTGCAAAGGGCAGCTACTGGGATTCATGGGAATGACTACTGAAGCTTTCTACGGTGGAATGAGGTAGCACCCTAGGTCAGCCGTGGTTTTCAACTGACCCTTTTTCTCTTACTCTGCCTATCAAGCACAGCTTCTTGTCACCTCTTCAATCCCTCCCCTGTACTTAAGATTCAGACTCCAAGACTTCGTTCAGACCTGCCATCCAGCCTCCAGCATGTTCTTCAAAGGCACTGCTCTAGGACCAGTGATACCCGAACCCAAACAACCAAAGCTATCTGTTGTACAAATGGATCACGACAATATTTTTAGGCATTTAAGAGATGTATATAGTATTCTGCCTGCATGTATGCAGGGTACCAGATCTCATTATAGATGGTTGCGAGCCACCATGTGGTTGTTGGGAATTGAACTCAGGACCTCTGGAAGAATAGCCAGTGCTCTTAACCTCTGAGATGTCTCTCCAGCCCTTAAGTCATATTTTTAAATAAAAAATCTTTTTCTGCTGGGCAGTGGTGATGCACGCCTTTAATCCCAGCACTCGGGAGGCAGAGGCAAGCGGATCTCTGGGAGTTTGAGGCCAGCCTGGTCTACAAGAGCTAGTTCTGGGACAGGCACCAAAGCTACAGAGAAACCCTATCTCGAACCCCCTCCCCCCAAAAAAAACCAAACCTTTTCCTTTTTAGAAGACTCACTTCTATTTCTACAAATCCAGATTTAATCATATAATCGAAGCACATGTTTTCTGGTTTTCCCCTCCACAACTCACAGAAAGCACTTTGCTCTGCGTGGTGTAGCAGCACATGCTTATAATCACAGCACTTGGGAGCAGGAGGCTACCCCACACTACACAGCAAAACCCTGACTCAATAAAAAAGCACATGGCTGCACTTGGTTTAAAAGCGAGTTAGAGAGTAAGTATAGATGTCACACATAGCACTCAGTAGCCAGCATTGCTATCGCAGCAGCAACAGACACCAACTTACTTCATGAAGGAAGAAGAATTTGGAGTTTATCTGATTCTATATTCTGAGGCTGGAAACAAACACAAATAGGCTGTTTGGTACCTAGCAAAACGCACAATTTACTCATTTTGGAATCACTATGTGTTCAGAGGTACATTTATTCATGTTCTTTTTTGTTTGTTTGTTTGTTTGTTTTGCTTTTTTCAAGACAGGGCTTCTCTGTGTAGCTTTGAAGCCTGTCCTGGAACTCACTCTGTAGATCAGGCTGGTCTTGAATTCACAGAGATCTGCTTGCCTCTGCCTCCCGAATGCTGGGATTAAAGGCATGCACCACCACTGCCTGGCTTTATATTTATGATCTTTATAGATTATATTTACATAACTTTAAATTTATCTATTAAAGATAAAATGTATGTTTCAACTTATACACTTTGTGGGGTGAACACTGTGCTAAAAATTGAGTTCTGGATCTTACATATGCCATGTAAGTGCCCTATAACCAAGCTTCAGCTCAGAACCCGAATTTGTATTTTTAAAAACTTGTAGCCTGTCGGGTGTTGGTGCACATGCCTTTAATCCCAGCACTCAGGAGGCTGAGGCAGGAGGATCTCTGTGAGTTCGAGGCCAGACTGCTCTACAGAGTGAGTTCCAGGTCAGCCAGGAATACACAGAGAAGCCCTGTCTGGAAAAACCAAAACCATCAGAGTTACTCAAAAATACACAGCAGTCAAGGTTTTCTGTTCATCTAGCAACAGGGCAGAGGAAGAAATACTGAAGGAAATTAACTCATCCTACCTGGGCATAATAAACACATGTCAGTTTGGAAACCTAGAATTTATGGGATGAGACAAGAGGATTGTTGAGAGTTTGAAGGTCCTGAAGTGGGCAAGGGTGAATATCATGCAGACAGGGGCTCTGTGCTTTTCCACTAGAGAAGTTGGTGCAAAGCGCTAGTGTGGATAGGTAGAATTTTAGTAATTAAGTCGAGCTAATGCCAAGGACAACAGCCCAATATATTAACACTAAGGAAGACAGGAATTCCTTAGTGTGTAACATCTGATCCCTAGCTTTGCAGTTTTTATTACATTGTATATTTTTAAGTCTTCATAGAGGCCCAGGGACCTCTCATCTCTTTAGCTGCCTAGGGGTAGCACCTGGTACCCATAGGAAGTCAGTCATGTGGAACTTGTTATGAAGTCTCATATGCACTACTCGAAACCCGAAAATTCCTATTCTAGTATTTTATAGCTAAAGGCAACCTTATAAACAAAGTTATCTTTTAAATCAACTGTTCCACCAAACCAAATGTCCTGTCTAATTTGGAAGTCTTACACCAATACTGTAGAAAACAAAGTCCAGCTCCAAGATGCTACCCTCCTTGTAACATACTATCTTATATATGGTTCACAAGACCTTCTAACTTGGTCACAGCCCTTTTCTGGGGCCCTGGTACAAGTTGGTTTGCTTTTGGTTTCAGTTAAATTAGGTTAATGAGTTGTTTTTCACATTTTGAAAATCTTGAAAGGAAATTCTATGGTAAGAAATGGAGACAGAGTGCCCAACTAAACAGCTGAACTTTAGTAAGAAGCAGGCTGGTGAAGGAGGGAAGGCTACTGTGTATGTCTCAGGACCATCATTTGGGCATTCTGAACTTGTGTTCCCAGACCACAGATGGAATTAGTTCTAGTCCCAGCTACTGAAGTTTTACTATAAATTCTTTTTGGATACAGACCATGAATAAACTAGGGTTTAACAAAGCTGTGGGCTCTGTCTTTTCCTCCCTCCAAATATCAATGCACTAGACATTCACCACAAAGACACAGCCAGGCTGACTAGCTTGAGAAATCTGAAAGGCTGGTGTGCTGTGTACATGCCCACTAAACCTTCATGCCCTCCAGGTGAATTTACAGTTACTTATAGGAGTAAGTCACAAGAAGTAAGTTGACTTCTGTTTTGTGAAGGTGGTTTTTGCCTGAAAGTACCTGTGGCTGTCCTGGTGTGTGTGTAGGGGGTGGGGGAGGCAAGATGACTCGGGATCACAGGCTGTTCTGAACAACCAATGACAGGCATGAACAAGCCTGGACATTCAAAGTCTCTTTCCCTTTCTGGCAGTTCAAAACCCCCAAATTCCACTCCACGTTAGGCATCTTGTTTCTTATATTGTACATTACTCTATTTATCTAACTGCACCTACCATATAAACTCCAACAGCTTATTTTAAGGCTTTTGGAAGGTCTCTCCCTCAACTTTTAGTTGGGATCTTAAATTTCCAAAGGCCAAGTGTTAATGTCTTGGTTCCTAGGGACACACTACTAAGAGGTGCAGGAATCTTTCTGTAGGTAATTTTGACAGGTAAGGCCTACTAGGAATTCAATCTTTTCTTTGCTCCCCAGCATTTAACAAGAGGGTGAGTGGTTTTGCTCTATCACACTCTGGCTACCTTACCAACTGAATATGGTCTAGATTCTAGAATACACCAAACCGAGAGTCAAAATATGCTTTTTCTCCCCATGTCTCCTTTTTTTTTTTTTTAATTTTCTTTTTGAGACAGGGTTTCTCTATGTCTGGAATTCTTTATGCAGACCAGCTTGGCCTCAAACTCACAGCGATCAGCCTTCTGTCTTCTGATTGCTAGGATTACAGGTGTGTGCCACTAATCAACCTTTTCTCTGTAGGAGTTGGTCTCCTCAGGTATGTATCACAGTGACAGAACACATATACTCTTCCCGCTCCTTCAGGGTGAGAAAGGATGGAGGGTCTCAAAGGGCTGGCCCTCAGTAGCCTATACACCACACACTGTACTATCTAGGAGTTCTGGGAGGCCAAACTGACTCCAACCACACTACTAATGGCAGAACAGTAATGTCACACTCTCCTCACAGTTGGGTCGCTTTGAAGAACTGCAACAAACTACTTAAGAGCCTGGCCTGGTGAGCTGCCAACCCAGGTTAAAACTACTCTTGGTCAGCCAGGCAGTGTTGGCACACACCTTTAATCCCAGCACTAGGGAGGCAGAGGCAGGTGGATCTCTGTGAGTTTGAGACCAGCCTGGCCTACAAGAGCTAGTTCCAGGACAGGCTCCAAAGCTACAGAGAAACCCTGTCTCGAAAAACAAAACAAACAAAAAACTACTCTTGGTCAAGCATGGAGGCAGTGAGACTATTAAATGAAGCCAATTTCTTCACGTGGCTTACCACTGAGACAGGTGTTCCGCATGGGCTTCAGCAAAGGGGGATCAATAACAGACAAACACAACTTGTGGGAAACTTCTTTCTTTCTTGAGATAAGGCCTCACTATATACTCCAGCTGTCACTATGTAGACCAGGCTAGCCTCAAACTCAGAGATCCTCTCACCCCTGCTTCCCAAATGCTGGGATTCAAGGTGTGGGATACCATGCCCAGCTATGAGAAACTACACTGAACAGACCAGGTCCTATGCTGATGTCCAAGCTCTATTGTGCCTGCTTAAAATCCTCGTTCACAGCTTCAATGTATACAGCAAGAATGTCAGGATTGTTGACAAACACCACTCCAAAGTGACGTAAACTCAACCAAAAACACTCTTTGTAGTCACTTTTGTATCTCTTTAAAGACGGGCAAGGCAAGAGCTTACCTGCTGGGTGTTCTGAAGTAAATCCACAAAGTTCTCTTAAAGTGTTTGTGCATTCCCCACCTACAACTGAAGAGGAGTTTCAGGCTTTGGGGCATAGTGAACTGGTTCCAGAACTGGCTGGGCTTCATAAGCGCTCAGATCAAACACATTCTCCTCTCGGGGGCTCAGAAATGGTAGCTGGCCTAGGGGTTGAGAATCTCAAACCCTGCCTTGGGACAGGAAATGTCAAGATGAACCAAACACCCTCTTTCGTGTTCCCCAAGTGGGTCTGAAGAATTACCCATTCTTGCAAATAAGTCCTAAACAGAGCTCATTTTAAAGCTACTATTGTGCCTGGCAAACGCGGCTGTCAATGTATGCGGGGGAAACTAAATCTCCAGCAGCAGCGAGACTGTTAAGTCTTTAGTTTAATTTCCTTCAGCACCACAACTGTTGCTACTTTACGCCAAAAACTCCGTGTCTCTGAGCTCCCAGTCCAAGAGGCGAGGAGGTTACACTTCCTAAAGAGATGGAAGCCTCTAGGGGCACAGTGGGTACGTCCGACCTGTGCACACTTGAAGTTGCGAGAGCAAGTTGCAGGAGGCTCCAGAGAGCTCAAAGTTCTCCATCGAGCCCGCCGAGAGTCCAGGCGGGCCTCCTCCCGAGCCAACCTGCGTGCTCCTCTTCCCCTTTGTAGGCGGCGAACATGTGCCACGCCGAATGGCCCGGAAGAGAAATGACAGCTTCAGGAAAACCAAGTTCACCATGGCAGACCGCGGCGCGCTAAGGCGCCGGGCCGTCCCAGGCCGGAGCGAGCTCGCGCCTGTCCGCTGTCCCGGGCCGCGCTTCGGCCCGCGGCTGCGCACAGCCGGGAGCGCGCCCGAGCTCGGGAGGCGGCGCCGGGCTCCCGGGCCTCGCTCCCGCCGCCGCTGGGGCGGCCTCCTCCTCACAGCCCGCTGGCCCCGCTTACCTCAGTGCGAGAATGGGAGGCGGCCACGGCTCCGCTGGGGTGGGGGCGGCGTGGACAGGACGTTCCTCGGCCTTTCCACTTATCACTGGTTCTAGCTTCAGGCACGACGCGGGCGGAACAAACGGGCTCCACTACCCGCGGGGGCCGGCCATTGTGCGACGTCATCAGGCCGCGACGGCCGTACTGCGGGCCGGCGGGCTTCCCTCGGTAGCCCCGCCCTCCTCGCGCTCTCTTCCGGCCTCCGGGGCCCCGCCTCCGCGGCGCGCGCTCGGGAGTCTCCGCTGCTGCGCCCGCCCACCGAGGTCGGCCTGCACATAGCGGCGCGTGCGCAGCAGAGTCTACTGGTGTTGGCTTCCCGGGATGGGGAGCTGGTGCCAGCGGGCCAGTTGTGAGCAGGGTGGGGAAAGTCCTTTGAGGCTCTTGGTGTGCGCTTGTGGACGCTTCAGGGCCTGAAAACTTGGGATTCGGTTTTGTTTGTTTGTTTTGTTGTTGTTGTTTTTTTTTTTTTCGAGACAAGGTTTCTCTGTGTGTTTGTGGCTGTCCTGGATCTCACACTGTAGACCAGGCTAGCCTTGAACTCACAGAGATTATCTTGCCTCTGCCTCCGAGAGTGCTGGGAGGCGTGCGCCACCACCGCCCTACTGGGATTCGTTTTTGTCAGGCTCAAATTTTTTTTTTTTTTTTTTTTTTTTTTTTTTTTTTTTT
>NC_022011.1:30141852-30142673 GCF_000317375.1 Microtus ochrogaster | reverse complement strand
ATAAATAAATAAATAAATATTCTTGGTCTCATGAAATGTGATTACCATGACCCAGTGTAATTGGGGCTCTGCTGCTGATGCTGGCTTAAACCCCCTTCCTCATCGCTACTGACAAAGGGTAGCGAGGCCTGGCCTCTTGCAAATCTTGGAGCTGATCTTGGGTTTACATGGTTGGGGGCTGCCTGTCTTCCTCGGACAACTCAAGGTGAAAACAACCCAATGCCCATAAATTGATGAAAGAAGGAACTGTTCTGTTCTTAGAGTGGCACATTAATTCAGCCACAGAAAGGGATGAAGGGCTGACATGCTATAAGCACAGAGGAACCCTAGAAAGGTGCTTGAGAGAAGCCAGTCATGAAACCCAAGCGGCTGGCTATGCTTGCAAGGGATTTTTTTTCTTGATTGAATTATTTGAAGTGGCGAGACCCCCCCCCCACTCCTGCCTTTAATCTAGATCATTTGAGGTGAGAAGATCCACCTTTAATGTGGGCCACACCTTTTGGTGGCAGCCTATATAAAGGACATGGAAGAAGGAAGCCCTCACTCTTTGCCTGCTCTCCCTTACTCTGGCAAGTTCATTCGTTCATTGGCATTAGGGCTACTTCTTCAGGATTTCAATGAATATTGAAGATCAGTTAAGACATCCAAGCTTGTTGGACTGAACCCAGCCTACTGGATTCTTGAACTTGGTAGCCAGCCGTTGTTGAATTGACTGGGAACCCTGACTAATACAGTACTGAACTCGGAAATGATGAGAGGAGAGAAAGACTTCCTCCATAAGTTGTTTATGTCAGGTTTTTGGTCATAGCAAAAATGCAGTT
>NC_022011.1:30140023-30141682 GCF_000317375.1 Microtus ochrogaster | reverse complement strand
TTCGAGACCAGCCTGGTCTACAGAGCTAGTGCCAGGACAGGCTCCAAAGCCACAGAGAAACCCTGTCTCGAAAAACCAAAAAAAAAAAAAAAATGCAGTTAACAGGATGGAATGATGAACTGGGGAACTATTTGGCCTTCTAGATGTACCTTGAATTTCCCTCCTGTTCTCAATGTGTGCTCCACCCCTGGTTCCTGACTGAGCCCATGCTAAAGATTTCTCTTCTCATTCCTGTTCCTGCTAGGGACTATCCTAGGCAGTCAGAGCCACATTTTCTAACTCACTTTCATTCACCTCCCTGATGGTTTAAGACTCCTTCTGTGGCTCCTTTTGCTATCAGATAAAACCTAAACTAATGCACCAGCTTCCCTATGGCCCAGTGCTCCCAGCCCATCTCTCCGGCACTGTATCTTCTTTCCTGGCCCTTCAATTTGCCATCTAATCTCTGTCCCCAGGTGTGCAGGATAGTCTGATGTCAACTTGACACAAGCTATATTCATCAGAGAGGAGGGACCCTCAACTGAGAAAACGCTGCCATAATATCCAGCTGCAAGGCATTGTCTTAATTAGTGATTGGTGGGGGAGGGTCCAGCCCATTGTGGGAGGTGTCATCCCTGGGCTGGTGGTCCTGCGTTCTATAAGAATGCAGGTTGAGCAAGCCAGTAAGTAGCACCCCCACACACACCATGACCTCTGTATCAGCTCCTGCCTCCAGGTTCCTGATCTGTTGAGTTCCTGTCCTGACTTCCTCCGATGATGGACGATGCTGTGGAAGTGTCAGTTAAAGAAACCCTCTCCCTCCCCCACACTTTGCATTGGTCATGAGGTTTCATCACAGCAACAGAAACCCTAAGACACCAACTCTAGACATGGATCTCTCAAACTACCTGAAACTCTTTTGCCTGATTCACATTTATTCATCCTTAAGTCTTACCATGGCTGGTTTCTTTTCAGATACACTGGAGCTAAGTGCCACCTGAGTGGACCACTCAGTTCTGCCAATGAGGGTATACCCTTGGCAGGGTTCCACACCAGAAATCCCGGTGGTCTCTGCTTAACAGGCCAGGCAATTCTGATGTTCAGAGCATGTGAGACTGGAGTACCCTGACCTTTGGCTCCAAGAGACATGGATGAGAACAGTCACAGAGATCTTATAGTAACTGGAAAAATGGGAAAAAATCCTACAAATGACCCAAATATTTACCAAAAGACACTACAATACTGTAACTAATACTATATACTACTTACAATATTGCAAGGGTTAAAAATGATGTGAATCTGAATACATAAAAATAATATTTGGAACTAGGGGGTGAAGCTCAAAAATGATGTTGAACTAAAAGGTCAAGTGGCAGAAGAAATACAGATGGATCATTGTTTCCACTGTGGCAAACACCACGGTGAAAGCAACTTGGGGAGGAGAGGGTTTGTTTCAGTCACAGTTTATAATCCATCCATGGGGAAGTCAGGGTATGAGCAGGCGCAGTCATTGGAGGTTGCTGATTCCTGGCTTGTTTCTATGGTTTGCTCATCCTGCTTCCGTAAAGCACCCAGGACCACCTGCCCAGGAGTGACACTGCCTCTGTGATATGACTTCTGTGCAAACAATCTGATGGGGGAAGTCTCTCTGTTGGAGCTCCTTTTTTTTTTTTTTTTTTT
>NC_022011.1:30076556-30138974 GCF_000317375.1 Microtus ochrogaster | reverse complement strand
CGGTGGGGGTGCCCGCCTTTAATTCCAGCACTCAGGAGGCAGAGGCAGGCAGATCTCTGGGAGTTCGAGGCCAGCCTGCTCTACAGAGTGAGTTCCAGATCAGCCAGGACTACACAGGGAAACCCTGTCTCGGAAAACAATGACAACAAAATGCCTGAAAAGATAAAAGCATGGAAAATAGTTGCTCCTTGAGTGTGGGAAAGGAGAGAGAGGCGCTGATTTTCTAAATTGTGACTACACTGAGACAATGGGCAGTAGTAAATGTCCCAGAAAGTGTACAATCTGAGTTTTGCCAAGTTTATACCAAGAAATCCCACCTGGCTGAAAACTGCCCAACCTGTTGCCATGTATGGCACACATGAGGCACGGAGTCAGAACCCTAGGTCTTGCAGCCCTAACAACATCAACTCAGCCACTCCTCCTCAACAGGCCAAGTCAACAGAGAAGCGATAATGCAAAGCAGAGGAAAGAGATTTATTTAAAGCGGCTGCCAGGCCCAGGCTCTGACCATTGTGGGTTTGGAGTGCTACCTATTGTCTCCCTGAACCCCAGAGGAGGGAAAGCTGGGAGCTCTAGGAATCACTTCCTGCTCCCCTCACTCCAGACTCATGGGATCCCAGGCCTAAATGTTGCTGTACACACTCTCAAGGCATGGACATGTTTGCCCACCCTTGACTGTCGGTAAAGTCAAGACTATTTGAAAAGCATTTGAGAAAGGACAGCGTTGCAGCTCCTCTGTATGGTCAGCAGAGGGTGCACCAAAGCAGGCCAGCTGCTGCTGTGTGGTTGGCCCTAATCTGGCTGGCCAGCTGTGAACTCGGCTTGTTAAAAAGGACTCACTCAGAATGTGTTGGACCTCCACATGGTTCTGAGATAATGAGAAAGAGCCAGGCTGGATCAGCAGGGGCCTGCTCTCAGGTGGAGGGGTTTATCAGGCCTGTCAGCTTTAGGCCTCTGTGCCCAGCTGGGATCCCACCTACCCTTACAAGGGTGTCACCCCAGGGAGGTTGGACAAAGGACCTCCAGACCTCCAAGCTTCTGGCTTTTTCTCTGGCTTCTGCATTGCAGGGCTTCAGCCACTGGTTTAGGTGAGCCAATGATTGAGGCAAAGGACCTATGTGGGAGCCGCTCCTACTCATATCCCGAAATTTATTTATGCAGGGTTGCATGTAACACAGCACAGGCTGGCCTTGAACTCACCGTGTTGGCAAGAATGACCTTAAACTTCTGCTCTTCCTGCCTATGCCTTTGCAAGTTTCTAGGATTACATGTATGCACCACCAAGCCTGATTTAAGTGGTGCTAGAGATTGAAGTCGAGCATTCACTAGGCAGGCACCCTATCAAACTTAGCTACATCTCTCAGCTCCAAATAATTTTGTAAGCATAAACTTGAGATTATCAGTAAATAATTTATAATATATATATATATATATATATTTCATGACAAACCTAGGTCATATAAAATTTTCTTAGACTTTCAGAGATCACAAGCAGAAAGTTTAAAAAGGCCCCTCTCGACCTTCTCCATAGGCCCAAGACAAAGGGCTAGTGTCTGTCCCACAGCTCTGAGCGTTATAGCTGGGTCGGTGGCTATTGTCTGACTAAGGACTATGAACCTCTTCCTGGCCCCTTTGGAAGTACGCTGCGCTGAACCCTTGCTGGAGGCATGGTCAGCTCCAGGTCAAATGCCAGAAAGTGAATTGTGAGGATGTAATCACCAAAGCTCCAGCGATGGCTACACAAGCCAGATGCATACAGGGAAATGAAGTTGTCAGCATAAAGACACAAGGCAGACTAGCTTGCTTAGAAATTTATATTTGGGTGGTGACCATACTGACAGAGGTTGTGCTGCCTCGTGGAGAATCTGTTGAAGACTCTACAGTCAGCTGTGGAGCTGGTTTTCTGCTCTGGGTAGCCAGTCAGCCATCTCCCCAAACCACATTCTCTTTTCTCACTTTACTGTGGGCTGCTGGGGGTGGATGGGTATGGAGGATAAAACCATACAGGTGGAGGAATCTAAACTCATTTTGGAGGGGTTCCGGGAGAGGCTCTATATTACTGGTTGCTCTATATAACTAAGCTGGCTCCCTAACCATTAAAACAATGGGCCAGCATCTCCAATTATCCTCCTCTTTCCTCTACCTTACCTGCTACATCTCTGGCAGAAGTCAGAGTACTGCTAGAGACGTAGCTCTCAGTACTGAAGAGCCAGCCTCTTGTCCCGCCCTCTCAACAGTTTCTCCCTCTCTCCCTTCATGCTGCCGCTTCTGCTTTGACTGGAGCTATGGCAGAGGCCAGGCTGCCTCTGCAGCTCTTTGCCGACATCTCTGTTCTTCATGCATCGCTCCTGGGCTTGTGATGCCTGTTCTCAGAGCATCTCCATACTCCCTAGGTGAGCCCACCCGTCAAGCAGAGATGACATTCCATACCACCGGAAGACAACCGTCCTGGAATTTTCCCCACAGACACTCTCCATTGCTTAAGCGTTTTACCCTAGATGTCCCAATCACCACCCCTTGTCACTATCCCGCACACCCTATAGAGATATCCACCTTGTCGAAATTTCCTCTGTAAACAACCTCTCCCCTCCTCCATGCAACTTCACTTGTTTAGTTTGTCTCATTCCCCATATCACGGACAACACCACTGCTCTTTCGAAAACCATACCTTATGCTCTCAGCGGGGAGCGATAAACATCTCCTCCTCTGAGGGTCCCAAGGGTCCTCCTCTGAGGGTCTGAGGCACAATTCTACCAAAGTTCACTTTGGAGAGCTAGTTTATGGGCCCCCCTTCCAGAGCATAGATGACTGGGTTATTACTAGAATGTGGGTGCTTTCTCCTCCACACCCCAGCAGGGGTAATGGCTTTCTCAGTCACATAGATGGAGTCCTCCCTGCCCCTCCCCAAGTCCTTCCAGTCCTATATACTCCAGCCCTTCCCAGCTCATTCTCTCATGAACAACGGAGGCTTGTCCATGGGACTCAGATTGGAGCTGCAGTGCTATCTAGCCACGGGAGATATTGGCCCCACACTCCAGGTTCCTCTCTGGGCTCTTTGTCTTCTTCCTGTCAGGTAGAGGATTGCTCTGCTGGCTAGCAGAGGTTCCTTGGCAGCCAGATAAACTCCTAGGACCACTCCCACCCAAGCTGGGTAAGAGACAGCATCGCTACTTCCTCCTCCTGGGTTCCCCTGCTGGTGAGGCCTAGGCTGCTGATGTCGATGCAGGTTGGCATGGGGCTCTCAGCTCTGCAGAGGGAGGGTGAGAGGAGGAGCTGAGGAGAAGTTGGCGGGGCTGTGTGTCTGTGTGTGTGAGGTGCACACCCGCGTAATGTGTAATACTGCAGTCGGCAGAACATAAAGCCTTCCACGGAATGACTGAAGCTCAGGCATTGTTCTCTCTCTCTCTCTCTCTCTCTCTCTCTCTCTCTCTCTCTCCCTCCCTCTCTCCCTCCCTCCCCCTCTCCCCCTCTCTCCCCTTCTCTCCCCGCTTCCCTCTCTCCCCCTCTTCTTTCGCTTATTCTTTCTCTGCTTCCTCCCCTTTCCCCTCCTCTCTTCCCTTTCTCTTTTCCCTCCTTCCTCCCCTCCTGACCTGGAAGGAGGAAAATGCACTGAGTCCTCACTGGGTAAGTTCCCCCCACCTTAGAAGTTTCCCTTGGTGTATAAGGGCTGCTGGAGGGGGGCATCTGGCTGGGACATGGTATGCAGTGGTCCCCACAGCGGTATCTGCAGAACAGGTGTAGTAGCAGGCGAGAGTCCTTGGAGACAAGACGTCAGGAATGGACCTCTGCAGCTCTGGCCCCCACATCTGGAAGAGCCCTGGGAGGTCTCTGGATTCAGCCCTGGTTACCAGTTTCCCGCTGACTGCAGAGAAGGAGCACTGTTGGGGTCGAAGCAGCTGCTAAATCCCGCAGATCTTGTGGTCCTCTCCTCCAGCTAATGGGAAAAAGCTGGTTTTCAAGAGTGTCCCAACCATGTGGATATGCCTGTAGGGACAGGCATGTCAAGTATGTTTCCATGTGAGCTTGTGAGAATGAACAGTGTATATGCTTGGACTGTGGAAAGTCAGCCTGTGGTGTGTGTGTGTGTGTGTGTGCGTGCATGTGTCCATCCTGTACTGTGGGCACAGGGCATGCATATCAGGGCTGAATGTCAAGTGCGTACACAGAATTGTGTTGCACATGCGGGTAAGGTTTGTAATGCCTATGTGGGCAGTCATTGTGAGTCAGGTACAATGGTTGGTTTGTATATTTGTGTGTGCATGTGTGAACCTAGATGTATGCTCAGCACAGGTACATTGCATGTGTGTAGGCACAGGAACGTTGTGGGTGACGTGTGTCCTGTGTACAGCTGTGTATTGTGTGTGGGTAGCATCTGTGGAGGTACAGCTTCTCCACGAACCCTGCCTTGTTCTGATGCTTTGGCCCCTGTCCTGGGGGCTGAAGTAGTGCCGTGGGACTGTGCATCAGGTTGAGCAGAAGTGGATAGGCACCTGACCTTGAGCGAGGAGATCTGCTCCCTGCTCCAGGTCATCTTAGGGTTTATGCCATACTTAGCTCACCTTTGTCTACTTGCCAATTACACATACAGGGAATAGCATTGAGGTGTGGGCATGTGTATGTGTGTGTCTGTTGGGTATGTTGTATAGTGTTTGCTGTATGTGTGTGTTGGATGTGTTGTATAAGGTATGTGTGCTGTGTTAGTTGAATGTGTTGTATCCTGTGTCCTATTTGTGTGTAGCGGGCTATTTGCCTGGAGTCTGCACTGTGTGTCACATGTGGCATGTATGTGAATGTGCACTCCAAGCTAAAGCCCCATTTTGCTCCTGGGCTGGTGCCTGCCCTATCTGGATTCCAGTACAACTCCTTTGTTGTCATCCCCAGGGAGCCATTGTTCTCAGAACTCATACCCACTTCCTCCACTTGGCTCATCGAGTCTCTGTGCCCTCAGCCTTAGACACTTGCATTCCTGCAGACAAATAGAAGATCCAGAGTTCATGAGGCTCAAGGCTGGAACTGTTGCTCTGGGCTTCAGGCTCAGCAGCTGAGCCCTCCCACGCTCAGCCGTAGGCTGGGACCACATCATGCATTTTGGAACATTATAGGACTGCAGCAGCAGCTGGGTCCCAAGATGATTCTCCACATGGTGGCAGAACCATCCATCTCCCCATGCTGATGCTGCTGTATTTCCACCTCCAGCCCTGACTCTAGAGGTTTCCTTCATGTCTCCCCATTCTGCCCCACAGCGGAGGGTCCACAGTGCCTCAGACCATGGCATCTCAAACATGCATCCCCCTGACCCCTGCATGGACTCCTTTCTTGGTCTTCCCACCTGAGCCCTGTCCCAGAATTTTCCCACTCCCTAAAGACTGCCCTGATGCCATCTAATGCCCTGTCATGCTATCGAGAGAGAGAGAGAGAGAGAGAGAGAGAGAGAGAGAGAGAGAGAGAGAGAGAGACCCTGATTTATCCTTATCCCTTCTCCAGCTACTGCTTGGCTGAGCCCTGATTCCTCTCACCTGACAGTTAACCTGGCCTCCTCACCTCTACCTGTGACTCTGCTGACTTTCCTGGGGTCTGTGGGGCCCATGAAGCCCTTTAAAGCTGCATGTGAGAGCATGTTGCTGCTTTGCTTAAAGCCACTGGCAACCTCTGCTGCAAAAAAATAAACCCTGAGCCGGTGAGACTCACAGGCTTTAACTGGCCCTTTTCCCTGCTTCCCCACTCAGCGCAGGCACACAGTACCTGTCCTGTAGCCATAAGGTAACGCACCCAACACTCTTTTCTGGGAAGAAGCTGCTGTTACCACCCGCTAGACAGACTGATGGGGAAACTGAGTCTTAAAGTTCCACAATAATAATTTTAAAGAGGGCTGGAAAAAAATGGCTCAGCAGTTAAGAGCACTGGCTGCCCTTCCAGAGGACCAGAGTTCAAGTCTGAGCACCCATATGACAGTTTGCAATTGTCTGTAGCTCCAACCCGGGGCATCTGATACCCTCTTGCATCTTCCACAGGTATTAGGTATATGGTCATCCATTCAGGCAAAACACCCATGCACATAAAAATACAAAAAGGAAAAAAAACTAAATAATATTAAAGAAACAGATGCAGATCACTTATCAAGGTCAAGGCCAGGGACATTTTAGGCTTCATTGTTTCTATGCTCCTGACAACCCTGAGAAGCAGGTGTGCATCCTTTCTGTCCACAGTGGGTGTGTTGAGGCTTAGGGATGCTGCAGACTCAGCAGCCAAGCCCTCAGTTTTCCTGGCAGAGAGCTTGACAGCATATAAGGTGCAGTCCCCTTTCCACAGTGGGCTGTTTCCTGCATCCATGCAAGGTGGAATGGCAGAATACCCTGCACACTCCTTGACCTGCCCCAATGCTGTATCCCTGCCACACAGCCCCAGGTCTCTGAATGCGGTGCCATGGGCAGGTATTTTTAGGATCCAGAGCCAGTCTGTAGTCCAGTCAACCCATGGCTGCCTCTCAGAACTGCCTCTTCCTACCCCTCCAGGACACAGAAAACGCCAGCAAGATGGATGGCCCCAGCAATATCTCACTGGTCCATGGTGATACCACGCTGGGCCTGCCAGAGTACAAGGTGGTCTCAGTCTTCCTAGTGCTCCTGGTGTGCACCACCGGCATCGTGGGCAACACCATGGTGGTCCTGGTGGTGCTGACCTCACAAGACATGCACACGCCCACCAACTGCTACCTGGTCAGCTTAGCTCTAGCCGACCTGATAGTGCTGGTGGCCGCGGGGCTGCCCAATGTCTCTGACAGCCTGGTGGGGCACTGGATCTATGGACATGCTGGCTGCTTGGGTATCACCTACTTCCAGTATCTAGGCATCAATGTTTCCTCCTGCTCCATCCTGGCATTTACTGTGGAGAGGTAAGTACCCACAGGTTACCCCCATGCCTTCTCCCTTCCATTGTCTTCCTTAACGAGAATCCAAGGAGCCTGGATTCAAGCAGGGATTTCTGGTAAATTGAGGCTCCATTGAACCTTCTGTTCAGCTAAGCCAGTGTGGGGTGCTAGAAGAACCATCACAAATGTGGGCACTTGCTCTGCTTCTAGATTGCTGTAGGGCACCAGGAAAGGCCTCTGACTTCCTCTGAGTCTTGATTTCCCATCCAGAACACAGGCACTTGGATGATCTTTTTCACCACCCCCAACTACTGGAGACTGAACCCTGGGTCTTCCACATACTAGGCAATCCATACCTCTAATCTTTAAAATAAGTTAACCTTGAGATGGTCTTTTTGTTTTGTTTTGTTTGTTTTTCAAGACAGGGTTTCTCTGTAGCTTTAGGGCCTAACCTTTAACTAGCTCTTGTAGAACAGGCTGGCCTCAAACTCATAGAGATCTGCCTGCCTCTGCCTCCTGAGTGCTGGGATTAAAGACATGCACCACCACCGCCCAGCAAGATGGACTTGTTCAGGTTGACTATAAACTTGTGATCCTCCTCCCTCAGCCTCTCAAGAAACTGAACAGGCCTGCGTTATTGTGCTCAGCAATGGTGTGTCTCTTGAATCTCCACCAGCTTGGATTTTTTGTTTATTTGTTCATTTTACAAGACAGGGTTTCACTATGAATACATACTGGAATAGCAAGCTATCCTTGAACTCTTTTTGTAGCTGAGGATGGCTCAAACTCATTGGAATCCTGCTGTTTCAGCCTTCTGGATCCCAGAATTACAAGTGTGTACCACCATGTCTGGCTTAGTTCTGATTGTAACACACCAGAAACAAATGGTCCAAAGATTGAACATGCTGATCCGAAGCCTCAATTTGGGGTGACAGGAGTTGAGACTTTGAGCTCAGCAACTTGTTAGGGATACCCAGAATCTGGGCAGAGTTCAGATCTGCCATAGCCAAACACTAGGTCCACTTCTACAATCCCCGTCTGTGCTTGCCTGGGAACAAGTCAGCATAGGGATGTCTCATCTGTGCCATGTGATTGTTCCCAGGGCCCTGAGTGTGAGCAATAAGGAGATCTGCCTGTGAGGGGCGTACGGTGTAACTCCCTGCCTTTGGTGGAGAGTAGCAAAAAATGCTTTGACCACATGTGGCGTTCAAAGGCGACTTTGAGAGCCATGGAGTCACAGGACAGGACATTTCCAGGCTGCTTTTCTGTCCTTGGGAGGCTGGCCTTGTTCTGCCTGTCCTTGAAGCGTCCTCACCCCACACCTTTGCAGCCCCCCACTGCCCTTGCCAAGTACAGCCCAGCCACTCTTACTCATCCGGGCTCAGTTTGGGTCAGGTGTCTCAGACATAAGCCGAGCAGTCCCATGGCCCCAGGAGCCAACATGCCTTGCCTGTGCCCCACAGGTACATCGCCATTTGCCACCCAATGAAAGCACAGACTGTGTGCACCGTGGCCCGGGCTAAACGGATCATCTCAGGTATTTGGGGGGTCACATCCCTCTATTGCCTACTCTGGTTCTTCTTGGTGGACCTCAATGTCCATGACAATCAGCGCCTGGAATGTGGCTACAAGGTGTCCCGAGACCTCTACCTGCCCATCTACCTGCTGGACTTCACTGTCTTCTTCATCGCACCTCTGCTGGTGACCGTGGTGCTCTATGGGCTCATCGGGAGGATTTTATTTCAGAGCTCATTGTCCCAGGAGGCCTGGCAGAAGGCGAGACAACCCACTGGGCAGGGTGAGGGTGCACCAGGCAGTTGCTGCTCTAGATCCAAGGGCTCCATGTCCTCCAGGAAGCAGGTTAGGAGGACTCCTGGGTGCAGGTGGGGGTTGCATGTGAGGAGAATCATGGGGAGAGGCACAGATATGCAAAAGAGCATAAAACACACAGGGCATGACTGGCAAAGCGTCTAAGTCGTTTGGTCTTTCATTTGCACATACATACATGCATGCATGCTTGCATACATACATCTATGCAATGACTGCCAAGGCATTTCATATGCCAAGTAGAAGCTGGGACACAGAGAGAAACATGGAAACACAGTCAGATGCCCTCCTTGAACTACAAAGTGAACACAAGCCTGTCCAAGGACAGGCAGGAAGGAAACATGGGAACACATGATGCTGGGGAACAGGAGTCAGGGGGCAGTTCAGGAGGCCTTGCTAAGAGGTGACAAATGGGTAGAGCACCAGTGTTGGCAAGGAAGAGCAGCCAAGCCAGGTGCAGGGAAGCATTCCCAGAAGAGAAACAGCCAAGGTTGATGCTGAGGTGGCAAGCTGAGCAGAGAAGGACTTTGAATATATGAAATGGGAACATTCAGGAGTGGGGAGAGAAAGAAGAATGAGTAGCTGAAAATGAGGTGTGGGTGCCCAAAGTCACAGTGGGGACCCTATCTGGCACCAGGGACTTTGTAATAGAATTGTATCCTTGGAAATTCAGTATCTTGGGAAGCTCAGTCTGAGTCTCAGCTCTGAGAGATGCCCCGAGCCGCTGGTTTTGGCATCTGGTGCACATGGCATCCCTGTTGTCAGCTTCTAGCTATGACTGCTGAGTGTGTCTCACAGCCGCGTCCTCCCGCCTTTCCTCTCCACAGGCCACCAGGATGCTGGCAGTGGTCGTGCTGCTTTTTGCCTTGCTGTGGACCCCCTACCGCACGCTGGTGTTGCTCAACTCTTTCCTGGCCCAGCCTTTCCTGGATCCCTGGGTTCTGCTGTTCTGCCGCACCTGTGTCTACACCAACAGTGCCATCAACCCTGTCATCTACAGCCTCATGTCCCAGAAGTTCCGTGCGGCCTTCCTGAAGCTGTGCTGGTGCAAGGCAGCTGGGCCGCAGAAGCGTGCAGCATGCGTCACTGCCAGCAGCTTCAGTGCTGTCCAGGAGACCCCAGGAGGGACTGAGAAGATGCAGCTGGGCTCCATAGAGGCCTCAGGTCCCACAGCTGCTGGGTCGCTGCATTGCCAGCAAGAGCCCCACTTCAGTGCACTCTGAAGGCTCCTGCCTGGCCCCTGACTCTGCTCCCTGTGCTGGCTTGCTCACTGGTCTGGTTGATATCTGCTCTGAGCACTGGTGGATCGCCAGGAGAGGGACAGATAGCTCACTGCCCATGTGTCACCAGAGGTCCCTTTACCATGAAGGAGGACACTGGAATGTTCTCAGCTAGATCCTGTGTGGGTAGCTCTCTATTCTGAAGCCAGGCTGGTGGGAACAGAGAGGAAGCTGGAGACCCAGTCTTCACCCCTTCAAAACCTTTCATCTGTTCCCACTCATTACTTTAAGCATCTTTTGGAGTTTATTATTGAAGGAGTGTCCTTCCAGGCATTGAGCACTGCTGTTCCTTGGTGAGCCCATGCGTACAGGTTTCAAATGTGGTCATTGGACAGTGGGGGTTATACAGAATGGGTGTCCAGCCAGTCACCCAGGGCTGTTCCATGATGTTCATCCCTGGCCCCAGCATCCCTTCCAGTCTTCCATTAAGGTAGGCATCCCTGTAAGAGAGCCCACCAAGCAAGCTCACCCACCACAGATGTTCTTTTTTTTTTTTTTTTTTGGTTTTTCGAGACAGGGTTTCTCTGTGGTTTTGGAGCCTGTCCTGGAACTAGCTCTGCACAGATGTTCTTGAAGGAAACAATTTGTCTTCCCAACCAGCACCAAGAAGTCACCTCTACCACCTTGGCCCCAAACATGCAAGCCTGGCTGTCTGGACCCTCTCTGCCAGTTGCTGTCCTGCATGCTATGTTTTTACTGGAGGCATGCTGCAGACTCAAGAGATGTCAGGAGAAGCCTCTGCTGGGAGCCAGCCCCATCACTGCCTACAGGACTACTGGCTGAGCCTGAGGATCAGTAGGCTTCATGTCCCACACTGTAAAATGGGGCCAGTGACCCTGCCTTAGTCCCAGGACCCCAACATTGAGGAACACTATAGCAAACATGTTTCAATACGCAGAAGTAGTCACTCTGACTGGAGACCTCAGGAAGGCAGGAATTGGTGGATGCTGGGGTGTGTGTGTGTGCCCGCGTAGCTGGACCAGGTGAGTCAGCCTACTCACACAGCTTCTGTCTTCCCGGTTGGATGTGATCCTACTGACTCATTCCTGCTCTGGGTACCTGGGCTACTCCAAAATAGAACTGACTTTTTAGGGGCTCTGATTGCTGAGTCTGGTTTTGTGGGGTAGGACATTTAAGACCTCACATATGGGGGAATAAAGGACCTTACTAGAGGGAAAGTCAACACAACAGTTGGGGGTCACCCAGAGCAGCGGGAGCCCTATCTGAGGCCTGCCCATGCCGTGGTCTCCAGACTGAGGGGCACGTTCTTTGGACACCCCCACACCAGGCTGGCTGTGCTAGGGCAGGACTTGCTCCACCCTCTACCTGAGTCAGCTGTTCCTGCCATCCTTAGAGCCCCTTCACCCTGTGACTTCTTCTTTACCACATCCATGTGACATGCACGTATCCCCTGGCGGATGTGGCCAGACAGACCTGATCCCTAGCTCCTCCCAGTCTCCTGCACTCTGAGATCAGAGCTTACATGAAGTAGTCAGATGTGGGGGGCAAACATGGAAGTAAGGCAGTCAGATCCAGCCATGATCTCCCAGGCTGCCCGGTCTGCCTGTGTGCTTTGCAAACACCACCCGGCCCAGACTTGTGACCTCTCTCTCTGACTGTGGCCTGGACAAAACCTTGCCGACATCAGACACTCCAAATATTTTCCTGTCCTATCTCATCTTTCCTAGTTACCCGCTCCCCTGAAGCACAGCACCAGGGGAGTGGCCTTTGTCAAATGCAGACCTGGAGATCACATTACGACAGACAGGCCTCTTGATGTGACACACCGGGTAGTACTCACTTTCTTGGGTGAACTTGGTCTTGTAGGGCCAGGTCAGACTGGCAGAGCTCTTGAGGTCAGCTCCATGCCACCCTCCAAGACCATTGCACTTCAACTGGGCATCCAGCTCTAGCCTCCCGTAGCCTCTCTCTTGTACAGCATGCGGTCAGTGGCCCCTCCCACTCTTGGCTTGGAATCCTTTGTTTGGTAAAGTTGTTGGTTGGCTGGTGAATGCCGCCTGGGTATATGGTGTCCTGTTATACTGAGTTTTCTCTGTGACTTTAACCTCTGGATGGATGAAGCAGGCTAGCAGCCCCAGGACTGCAGGGATCTTATAAAGGATATAGATGTTCGGCCACTGTGGACTCCTGCCTCAGAAGCAGGCTGCCTGGGATATGCTGAACACCCTGGAGATGAAAAACCATGGAGCAGACCTCAAGAGTCCCTCTGGTCCTGAGTCAGCATCTGCTTTACACCTGTGGCAAGAGCTCTGTCCTGGGAGGCAGCTGAGAACCCTCGAATGGAAAGATTGCAGAGAAAGACTTGGGAGACACGAGCCTTCCTCAAGACTGCCCAACGACACACAGATGTTTGTAAATGTATAATTTGCTCGTAATGTAACATAAAGTCTTTTACATATTCACGAGTTGTGCTTGGAGCAAGTTTGGACAGCCTGTCTCATGCATGTTTTCTCTGGAGGTCAGGTGACTATGGATGTCTACTCCCAGGCTTGGGCTTTGGAACCTTCTTAGGTCACAGCACAATACAGACACCTTGTCTCGCCCATGAGCCATGAGACCCAGGACGCTCCAGGACCTCCACAGTCAGGTGCACTGACTCAGCCCTGAAAGATGCTGGCCCAGTCTATGACATGACGACCCCCTCCCCTGAGGAGGCGAGGTGCTTGCTCAGGAGTTCCTACGGACAGCAGATACAGCCAGCGAGGAGTGGGGTCTGGAGGCGCAGTAATTAGTCTTCAAGCACAGGGCCTGGCCGCCCCATCTGTCACCTGCAGTTCATCTTAAAATCATGTAGGTAATTGGAAGGGCCACCAGTGTGGGTATCGTGGGATTTGTTAGCCCATTTCATTCCCTGCAGCTGCTGGAGCTGCAGATGCTAGAAGACAAAGGATCCACTAATCTTTGAGTGTCCTGCTAGGCCTACAAGGGCAAACAGGAGTCAAAAAAAAAAAAAAAAACAAACCCAAGGAAACAGTTTAATTCTTGTTGGTAAGAGAGGAAAGGACTTCCATCTTCACAGTTATCTTACTCTATTCAACCTGACCTGTTAGTTGCTTCCTGTGCTGGGTTTCTTTGTTTTGTTTTTCACATTTTTAATACAAGTGTATCTATGATGAGGTGGGGAGTCGTGCTCATGACTGCAGTGCCTGCAGAGACCAATAGAGGGCAGTGTAGCTCCTGGAGCTGGAGTTACAGCGGTTGTGAGTCACTCCAGCGTAGGTGCTGGGAGCTGAACTCAGGTACTCTGCAAAGGTAGCAAGGACTTTTTAAGCTCCTGAGCCATTTCTCCAGCCCTGCGCGTTTTGCTTGTTATGTTGATCCAGGCTGACCTTGAACCCTAGATCTGCCTACCTACAACTTACGCACTTAGGAGCTGCTCTTCTGAGCCACATCAAAAGCCCGGGGTTCTGCCTCACAGCGTCTGGCAAGGGGAGCTCATGAATGGAACAGGGAGGGGCAGATCTTGAGAGTTAGAGTCAAGCACAGGAAATATACAAAGCTCAGGGCGCCCGACCAGGTGGCCTTCTGTGGGGCAGTGCCAGGAAGATGACAGCTAGAGCTGGCCAAGGAAGGATGTCCCAGGATGAAGCCCAGGGTGGAGACCTTACAGAGGAGAGAGCCCCAGCCCTGTGCCAGCCACTGAGAAGGAAAGCAAGCAGTGCTGTCTCGTTGGCTCCCCTAAGACCAACTGGAACGGAAGACAGAAACAGCTGCTGTTCTGGGAAGGGGGTGATTTGATTTGGGAAGAGGCAGGGAAAGAAGAGAAGTGAATTAAAGGTACAATATGGAGACAGTCGCACCTGACTTGGTCCCACTGGGGGCCCTTATGTACAGCTGTGAGGTTTGTCCTCTGCGTCCTCCCTCCTAAGGACAGATGGCATTTGTCATGACCCCCATCTTCGTTGGTTGATGGCTGTCCTGGGTATCAGTATCAAACCCCTATTTTTTTTTTTTTTTTTTTGGTTTTTCGAGACAGGGTTTCTCTGTGGTTTTTGGAGCCTGTCCTGGAACTAGCTCTTGTAGACCAGGCTGGTCTCGAACTCACAGAGATCCGCCTGCCTCTGCCTCCCGAGTGCTGGGATTAAAGGCGTGCGCCACCACCGCCCGGCTCAAACCCCTATTTTTGTGACCTCCATTCTGTGGCAGAGAAGAGCCAAGTGACTTAAGGGCTGGGTACCCACACATGGCAATGGGTTGGAGTGAGGCTGAGGGTAGGTGGTGGGGCACCCAGAGAATCCACTACAGGCATGCCATCACTGAGGCCCTCAGAGCACACGGTCCCTGATCTTGAGTGCAAGAAAAGAGGAAATACATGTTCAGAACAGACACTGTGCCTGATGGTGCCACCACGATGAGGGCAGTTCAGGGAGTGAGGCGTTTAGTGGGTGTCCCCTAAGCAGCTTGCGAATGACATGGATGCAGAGGAACAGCAGCTCAGCTCCCCTAGACAGACTGGAGAAAGCTGAGCTCACAGGGCTCACACAGGCCAGGGCCACCAGAGGAGACCCACAGCATCAAAGCTTGGCCTATTTCTCTGCTGGGAAACCCAGGCCCTCAGAAGAGAAGGAATTTGCTTGTCTCTCTTAGTAATGCTGTCCTGGGTCTCATTGCTTGATGCCTGCAAGAGTGACAGTCTCTCATGGCCAGGTCCCCATGGGGCGTAGAGGAACTGCATGTACACAGCGCTGTGGCAGGTTTTGTAACTCCTGAAAGTGATTGGGGGGTTCCTGGTCTCTCTAGGTGGTGAAGGGAAAGATTCCACAGCCTGTCCTGGCCCTGAAGGTGCCCTTGACCCAGGATGCAAAGGTCAATGTAGGAGGAGCCCAAGGGTTCGGCCACAGGGTGCCACACAGGATATTTCTAGTTCAAGTGAAAACCAGAATTCAGACTGAGCCAGCGGCGTGTCTGGTGCTGTTCTGATTCAACACTGAAAAAGGCACTTAGGGAGAGGCAGTGACCAGGGGGACCCACTTCAAGATAATGAGGACCGCCTGAGAAGAGGTGGGAGGGAGGGAGATGGCCCAGGGAGTCTCCAAAAGGTCGAGGGATCAGAAGTTGGGAGAAGTAGGAGTGGCTGAGGAAGATGGAGCCTTTGGGACCGGGGGCGGGGGTGGGGGTAGTGTGTGTGTCTCTTTAGAAACCTTTGGTTCTGAAAAGGCACAGACCTGGCAAATAAGTGTCCACTGTCCTCACTTGTGTTCATACCAATTGCTCAAGGCACCAGCTGGTTGGCACCTCTAGACCCACTGGTTTCTGGCTTTTCTCACAGCCCAGAGAAAGGACCAAAGGCACCACTTCCCACTCGGTGTTTGGTTCCCACCTGCAGGCAGCTGAGGCTTGGCTTGCAGATTCTGCTCTGCAGTCCCTACCGACTCTGCCGCCCACCCTCCCCCAAAGCTAAGCAGGACAGTTTCTCTGCTGCCGTCCATTCCACATGCGCATAAATTATCTTTTAATTGAAAGTTTATAAGCTCTTTAATCTTGCTTATTGTAGCTGAGATGATGTGTGTTTGTACAGCTTTATTGAATAACGGATGCCCTTGCCTCCCAAATGCCCATTTAGTTTGCTTTGCAGTGGTGGTGTGGGAGGTGTGGGGGGGTAAAGGCCCCACATCTACATGCTTAAAGACTGTGGCTTTAGGGGCTGGGGCATGGCTTAGTTGATAAGGTGCTTACCACATGAGCATAAGGAGCTGAGCTCAGATCCCTGGCACCCATGAAAAAGCTGGGCATATTGGTGCATATCTGTAATTCCAGGGTTGGGCAGGGAGAGGCAGGAGGAGTTGAAGGTACCAGGGTTCCAGCAGACACAGAACTCAGAGTTGTCGCCTGCGAGCTGTCAAGGAGCACACACAGACAAGCGGCATGCTTGAGCCAAAGACTGAAGTCAGCCTGGGCAACAGAGCAGGAAGCTATATCCATAGTATAAAATAAAAAAATAAAAACTGGCCTGCCACATATTCAGCTAGTAAGTAGCCAAACAAACATGGCAACTCCACACAGTGCAATACCATCCAGATTGGAAAAGAATGAGGCACTAGCACGCTCATCAGGGAAGATCTCAGGGGATGCAGTCACAGGCTCCGAAACACCCATGACAGAATCCAGAATAGAGAGAGGTTTCCAGGTGCCTGAGGGCTGGAAGAAGGGCTAGAGGCATTCATCCTCATGTGCTCAGAGACCCTATGTGATGGTGGGAAGGTTCTAGAGCAAGGTACAGGTGAAGGCTGTACAGCTTTGTGAATGACTAAATATTACTCACTTGTGCTTGCTCAAGAGCAGAGAGGGCGAGTCTGGGAATTTTATCTCAGGTAAGAACAAGGTGTACCGAGAGACAGCTGAGGGACGTGGGCTGTGGAATTCCCCCCTCACATTGCCCAGTAGGACACCCTAGTGACCTTGGTTTACAACGCAACAACTACAACCCTCTCTAGTATAGGCTCAGGGCTGAGGCCAGTTCTGTTGCCCCCTGTTGTGGTGTTTAATGACCCCTGTTGGCCTCTCAGACAAAATTGAGACAATGTGTCTAAGACTGTAAGATAAACGGTAGAAACAGTAACAATGTTGCAAACCCTCCTGTTTGTTTACGGTACTGGGGACAGAACCCTGGGTCTTCCTCATGCTGCTGGGGCAGCACTCTAGCACTAAGCCCCCAACAAACTTTGCAGAGTGCATTCCTGGGGATCTGAACTCAGGTCCTTACACTGCAAGGCCAGCCCTTTAGTGACTGAGTCAACTCCCCAGTCTTCAAAGGCTCCTGTCTGGGGTGGGGGATGGGCTCAACAGTTCCATGTCTGGATGGACGACCAACGCTGTGCAGAGAGCTGCATCTAGGTACCAGATGCAGAGACCAGAGATGTCTATACTCCATTTAGCCAGTGAGGCCTGAGAGTCCTGGAAGTGAGCCCCATCTTGGGGCTCACAGAGAAAACGGGGTCAAGTACACTCTTATAACTTCCAAATATCTGACCTTTGGCTGATGCCACAAAGGTTGGTAATTCATATAAAGGTAGCGAACACGCCTCCTCATCCAAGGAAAACCCAGGCCACATCACATCTGTGGGGAGGGCTGGCAGGAAAGGGCAGGCAACACAAATTTGGTAAGGCTCTGGAAAATGGGAGCCCTCACATAGCCCCACAAGAAGTATCTTACAATGATTCTAGAGTTTTCACAGAATCAGAAAGTCCAATCAAGTGTACCCAAGAAAGCCAATAACAGAGGACCACACAGACACAGCATCCTTGTTGCTAAGATGATACCAGCCAAGATTCCAGAGCAGACGCTGTACACCTGTGAACAGGAAGCACTGAGACCCGCCACAGCACGCGTGACCTGAGTTTCTGGAGTCCAGTCAAAGAAACCAGACCCAAGAGACCACTCTGTATGCATGAAGTGTCTGAACCCCCAAATTCACAGAACTAGAAGGCTGGTTAGCAGATGTTTAGAGAGGCGTGGGGAAATAGTCAATGTCGTATCTCTTTTTGGGGTGATGACTTTGTTCTAAAGTTGAACATGCACCACCGTGAGTCCCCTAGTAGCCAAGGAACTGTGCGCTGGCTAGGTGACAGTGTGTGAGAGCTTTGGCTCGGTACAGCTTCCTGGGACCTGAGGTGGCTGAGGTTCTGAGAAGGTTTGGGGTACAGCCAGGCATTTAAGGTGCAGCTCTGCTGTTCTACAGATCACTGCAGAGTGAGGGACCTGCAGCCTCTGCCCTTTCCCAGGGTACCACACCCTCTCTACCCCACTGTGATTTGCATGGCACAAGGGACCCCATTTTCCTTCACAGAGGCAGTCCTCCAGGCTGCCTCCCTCTCCCTCTCTCCTCCTCCTAAAACAGGGGTGGTTGGTAGATAGACACAAGCTTTATTAGGTACAAGTGGAAGAAACAAGCAGTCAGGTGACCTGTTTGCCCTGTGTAGGAAGGGGCTCACTTTCCTCTGGGGACAGAGCTAAAAATAGAGCTCCAGGGAGCAGCTGTACTTATGTGTGTGCACCCTGTCTCCGTCTCTCTCCCCGCCCCCTTCCTCCACCCTCTACCTTCTTCACCCCCATAGCTCCTTCTCTTCCCCCAGTATTTTCACAGATCCTCCCTTTTTGGAAACCCTTTCTATTTTTTTTTTTTCCTTCCAGACCTGGGAAATGGAGACTAGACAAGCCAAGGTTAATTCTAACAGAGGTTTCTGCCTGCTGGCTCTCTCTGCAGGCTTGTGAGGAGGATGGTCCACACTGCGGGGGCTCATAGGGATGGGGTGCTCAGATCCTCACAGGGACAAGCCTGGGCTCACTAGGTAGTGGCTCCTTTACCCTGATGAGGCTGAGGACACAGGTCATGAAAAGCACATGCTGTCACCCCGTTTCTGTACCAATAACCCAACAGGTCTGGCCAGGGGATACCTTTCTCCATCCAGACCCTCTGGCTTCCTGTGCCCATGACAAATTTCCTGGATGTCACTGACTCCTTTCAGCAGTCCCTGCCAGACATGCTGGGCATAGCTGCCATGGTCTTCCTGGCCAGCGGTTTGCTGCACGTTCACACGGGACGGAGTCCCTGGCTTGGCGGGAGAGCGGGAACAGAACACCTCAGCCAGGCCCCTTCTCAACGTGACAGGATCCAGAGTCACGGAAGGAGACAAACCTCTCAGCGTGTGTGAGTGTCCAGCTTGGGTTAACTGAGGTGAGGACACACCCACTAACTGCATCGTGCACAGCTGGGGTCCTGGACTGAGTGAGAAGAAGAAAAGGAGCTGAGCAGCGGTGTCCATCTCTTTATCCTTCCTAATGGTGGATGGAACTGTGACCAATCTCCCCGCATTCCCATCCTGATTCCGTCCCAGTTCATGACATAACAGTCAGGCCTGTTAGCTTTGTCAACTTGGAAACAACCTAGACTGTGTGAGAGGAAAACCTCAGTTAAGGAACTGGAAGATCAGTGGGCATGTCGGTGGGGGACTGCTCTGATTATGATCAATGCCGTAGGGCCCTCCCAGCCCACCATGGGTGGCAATGTTCCTAGGCAGGCGGTCTTGGACTGTGTAAGAAAGCTAGCTAAATGATCTAGCAAGTGAGCTAGCAAGCAGTGTTCCTCCATGGTTCTGGCCTCCGGGCACCTGCTTTGAGTTCCTGGCCCTCATTTCTCTCAATGCTAGGAGTAGAAGCTGAATAAACCCTTTCCTCCCCTAAACTGCTTTTGTCTATGGTATTTATCATAACAGCCAAAAGGAAATTAGAATAGTGTTGCCACAGGTCTGTAATCCCAGAATTTGGGAGACACAGGCAGAAGGCTTAAGAGTTCAAGGCCAGCCTTGATTACACAGCAAGTTTGAGGCCAGCCTGAGCTATCTGAGATTCTTCTTCAAGGCCCAACCAAAACCAAAACTGAAACCCACCATGAGCTAAAATAAGTAGTTTGTCTGTGAAGTGGCTTTCAATCAAGTATGTGGTTATAAAAGTGACCAAAGTCCAGAACTACGGGAGCTTCAGCAGGTGACAGCAGACTCAAGGCTCATCTTTCTGGTTTTAATATGCAGATCTATGGATTTCACCATTAGAATTCTTCAACAGGAAGAGGGAGTGTGGGGCTGTGTGAGTAGTCACTTCTCAAGGTGCTTGCTGTGTCAAGATGCTATCTGACCATCAAACCTTGGGTACCCGAGCCAAACTGAGTCCTTCGTATAACACTGAACCAATGTTGTCAGCTGTCTGGGAAGCTTTAGATGCTGGGTAATTTCTGGAAAATGCTAAAACTAATATTGAAGACAACCCGTGTTGGGATCTTGCAGTACTGTGTGTGTGGCAGAACCTCACGCCACTGGGAGATGGGAGCGCTGAGAACCCTGCACAGCTGCGATCCTGGTGCCCCCAAGACCCCAAGCAACTGGGAGCCCAGGGATCCCAGGACCCTGTGCAGATGGGAGAACAGTGTACCAGGGCCTCACGTGGCTTGGGGACAATGTGCCCAAGACCCCGCACAGCTGGGAGACGGCAAGGACCCTGTGCAGATGTGAGAACAGTGTACCAGGGCCTCACGTGGCTTGGGGACAATGTGCCCAAGACCCCGCACAGCTGGGAGACGGCAAGGACCCTGTGCAGATGTGAGAACAGTGTACCAGGGCCTCACGTGGCTTGGGGACAATGTGCCCAAGACCCCGCACAGCTGGGAGACGGCAAGGACCCTGTGCAGATGAGAACGGGGAGGAAGAGAGCTGTCAACGCACACACGGTACACTTCATGCCCACCCGTAGGCTGTATTGGACACATGGAGGGGACACTGGGCTTGCCCCTGTGGAAGGAAATGGGGACTCTGTATGCTGGTGGCAGCACCCTCCAGAGGAGGGGGTGTGTAGTCCCACAGAGTGTGTGGGCTTCACAGGGTACCTCACTTCAGCCCTGCTTCCCCTGTGCAGCTGGAACTGTGTAACCTTGTGGCTGGGCTGTGTGTGTGTGTGTGTGTGTGTGTGTGTGTGTGTGTGTTTGGTTTCCACGATGTGACCTTCACACTGCTCTATGAGTCATTCTCCGGTTCCCCCCCACAGCCCAGCTCCTGCAGCTGACATGAATGTCATTCGTCATCCCTGTCCAAGGCAAGGTGGGGGTCAGGCTCAGCATGAAACAGGTGTCTGTGCTCCAGAGAAGAACAGGGTGGCCATGAGTCAGCGGAGCACTGGACAGGCTGTGCAGGTGCCCAAATGCCCACACACAGACACAGCAGCAAATGTATTCCGAGAGAGAGAAAAACGTGAGAACCAGAATGACCTCAAAGACGTCTACAGCCCATCGCGGGTAAGAACGGGGTTGAAGTGGACTAGATGCCCCCCCTCCTTAACTGATACTGGGATAACTGTCCTGGATGCTTGGATGATTGAAGGGTCACATGACTCTTCTCAGCAGGAGAAGGAGGCCAGAGAGAGAGCAGAGTCTGGGCTCTAAAGAGGGAGAGGCTGCTAGTTAAGGAATATAGAAACTTCTAGACAGTGAAGTCAAGGAGAGGGTTCTCTTTGGAGTCTGGCAGGAGCTGCTCTACTGACCCTTTTCCTTCAGCTCACTCTGGCAGCTCTGGGCCCTGTACATCATGACTGAGACAGAATCCACAGGTGCTGGGTAAGCCACTAGCCTGGGATCTCCGCCAAAGCACCACAGGGACCTCCAGAGACTCCCCACACCACACTAGGGCCAGAGGGCCTCCAGCAGTCAGACTGTAGGCACACAGGTCTGTGGGGGTCGCAGACATGTCTGAGCTGGAGGTAGACCTGTGCCTGCCCATCCCATCATCCCCTCTTTTCAGCAACCTTGTGAACAACAGTAGAAACAAAATAATCATGCAGAAAAATAAGCTTGTGGTGCTTTGCTCCTGAGCCAATCGGAGAAAATAATAGTCATGAAAGGGGAGATGGACGAGACCAGGGAAGCAAGGCCAACGGCAGAGAGAAAACGAAGACGATACAAGTACATCCATGCAACTCCACGTGACATTAAAACACCCAGCGACAGAGCAAGCGGCGGAGTTGAAGTGACATTTGATCTCATGAGTTTGAGTATGGTCTACATAGCAAGTTCCAGGCCAGTCAGGGCTACATAGTTTCATCCTATCTCAAGGAAACAAACAAACAAACACACACCAGGAGCTGGGGAGATCACTTAGTGGTTAAGAACACTTGCTACTCTTGCAGAGGATCCAGGTTTAGTTCCCAGAATGCACGTGGTGGCTCACAACTATCCATAACTCCAGTTCCAGGGGATCAGTAGCCTCTTCTGACCATTTTGGCATCACATGTGCATGCAGTACACGTATGTACATGCAGGTGCAACTCTCACACATAAAATAAAATACATCTGAAACAATCCAAAATGAAATAAACATTTAAAATCAAAGGAAGAAGGCTGGGAAAAGGCCTGTTGAGTCAGCCCCATGGAAAATAGGAAAATAAAACAGGGGTGTAAGTAATACGGGGTTTAAAATAAGACAGTAGGAGCCGGGTGGCAATGGCAAATGCAGGATAGTCAGGGCTACTCAGAGAAACCCTGTCTCGAAAAACTCACCAACCAACTAACCATCCAACCAACCAACCAAACAAACAAACAAAAACCTCCAAAAACTAAGATGGGAGGAACCCCATGAAGTGTATCAATAGTTGACAAGTACCTAGTCCTAAAACAGACACTGGACACACACCAAAGATAGGCAGATAGATGCTGGGCTCCGAGGGTATCTAGGCCTCACTGTCCACACCTGTGGGACCCATGAGGCTCCAAGGCTAAGAGAGACTATGGAGTGGAAGTGAGGGTGCAGGAAGAGTACCCTGAAATGCCTGGGAGCCCCACTATGGTTGGAGGGTCCTTATACATGGGTGGGTGAGGCAGGGATCCACCCCAGAATGGATGCATATGCCCTTGTGTAGGCCATCTGACCTCTGGGGAAGTCAGCTCTGCTAGGAACCCCAGACTTTCAGAATGGAGTTGGGGTGCAAGACCTACTCCAGCCCCTACTGTCTGCCTGTCTGAGGTGTAAGGTTCAACCTGGAGCATTTGGAAAGTACAGGCCACTCCTAGGACATCCAGGGTGTGATTCCTCCCTCCCCCTAATCCCTAGTCAACACTCTGATCAGCGCCAGGACAAACCTTGTCCAGCTGTCCTCTGGTGTGCCTCAGTGGAGCTGCTGTCTGGCTGCTCTGGAAGGGGTATCCTGGGTTTGGCGAGGGCAGGGGCTTCTTGTACTCATGCCCAGGACTGGTGAATGACAGAATAGGTCAAAGTGGAGCTGCCATGTAAGGAGCCGGGTTCCCTTGGATGAAATTGTGTCCAGCTCCTCCTCTCCCAGCACAGCCCCTCCCTCAGGGGCTGAGGACAGTCTGTTCAGCAAGTGGCTCTATATCCACTCATGAAGCTTATAAGGAGGATGTGAATTGTACGCACCTGTGTAGCTGCCAGGCCACGTGAACGAGCCCCCCTGCCCCCTGAGCAGGCTTGATTCCCCGTGGCGTGTTGTGCGCTCAGGTGGTCTGAGGCAGGAGATACAGAAGTGTGCCGAGGATCTGCCCACCTCTGCCCCTTCCTCCCCTTCCTCAGAGGTCACGGCACACGCTTCATGCTGGGCAGGCAGCACTAGCTAAGCACGGTGGAAGGGTGGCCAGGTGCTTGCGTGAGCCATCACTGCCCTCTACCGTCCTGAGTCTCCACCAGTGTTGAAATAAGACTGGAGTAGGGGCGGTCGGCTGAAGGAGGGAGAAAGACCTAGATGGGGGTCCCCAGCAGGTCCAATAGATGGTGTTGCCTCAACCAGACATGTACATGGGGTCTTTGGAGGGGAAACATGGCCAGCATGACCTTTCCTAGTCAGCTGGGTGGACTTCTACACAGGGCTGAGCTCCACACAGGTAATGACTGAGCCGGGGAAAACGGTGCTTGAGATCTCCAGTGCTGGGGGCAGAGCAGCCAATATGGCTAAGCCCAGTTGTACCAGAGATGCCCTGGCAGGGGCTTAGCATGACTAAACCTGGGTGTCCTTACCCGTGAAATAATCCCAGTGCACGGGGAAGAGAAGGGGCTGTACACCTGACAGAGATGAGCGACCGGGAACAGTGCGGTTCCCTGGGTTGTTTCACCGCTGTTCACGTGCCGAGCTTCATGAGGTGGCGAAGGGGTGCAAGGGCAGATGAACCCCATCAAGTGAACCCCATTCAGCTCTGGTGGCAGCAGCCTGGCCAACGCAGGCCTCCAGAAGAGTGGAGCACTGTGCAGGGAGGACAGAGGAGGAGGTGGAAGTCTGTCTTGCCGGCAGGCCACTAAGAGGCATGGTGGTCTGAGGGGAGGAGTGTGACAAGCGGAGCTGAAGGAAGCCATCAGGGCTCAGCGAAAGGCTCCTGGGCCCTCAGTGGTGATCACTGCGTGGCCACTGTGTTGGTCACATATACAACTGTGTGTATGGTGGGTAGAGATGATGGGTTTGATAAGAGGGTGAGATGGTGTCACATAAGGAGGTGACATGGGTGGATTACCTGGGGAGGGCGGGTAGGCACAGGCACACCAGTTTGGAGGCTGATAGTGACTGACCTTGGGGTCTGGAAGAAGGTGGTTAGTAAGTTTGCCCGGTGGCTAGGATAGAGGCCTCCCTCTTAGAAAGAGGTTAGCTGTCTAGGGCAGGACGGTTAGGAAAGAGCTGGTGGTCGTGAGTGAATCTCAGGATGAGGTTAATCTAGTAGGAGGCCCACTGGGGTGCAAAGCTCATGTGGAGGGGAGCCCCTTGGAGGTGCTATGGAGACCTGTAGCTAAGGAGTGTGGTAGACCGAGCAGGGTTGAACTTCTGACAGTGGGATCAGAGAAAGTCTCTGTCCCTTCTGCAGTGGACCTCTGCATGGTGAAGGCTGGGGAGGGGAGCCTGCTCTGCAGGGGTGGAGAGAAGGTTTTCAGGGCAACTGAGGCCAGGCCTTGGAAGGTGGGAGTAGGAAGGGATCTGGGGAGATGTGAGATGTGGAGGAACATTCCAGACTGGGATTGTGGGATGTAGATTGGGCCAACATGGACAGCATCGACTTTATAGCTACAAACAGTGCGGCAGGTGGAGTTGGTGCCTTCATCACTGTAGCATAAGAGGCAGAGGTTTATGTGGTAGTGGGCATGCCCTAGGGAGACCTTGGGGGTAATATCACTGGACAGGAAGTCAAGAGCTTGAGGGGGGAGGCATAACCAGACACATGGCAAACTTGGGGGGCATATCAGTGCCCCCAGCTCCTGCAAATCTTTAAAGGGAGGCTAAGACGGGTCCAGCGCCGTGCCTTTCATGTAGATGACAGTCCCCCTTACCTCCCGGAGCAGAGGGCAATTTCACATTACCAAAGGAGATAACATGAAATGCCAGAGGCCATAGAGCGGGTGCTGGGAAACCAAGAGGACCTCAGGGAGAGGAGGATGAATATAAACTTGAGGGTGCACAGGGATTGTTGGCATCTGAGAAAGCATGCTAGGATTGAGTGAGTTCTGAGCATTGCTGTGGATGGACTGAGCTCTCAAAAGGGATCTCAATTCTATTTTACAGCCATGGAAACCAAGGCCTTGCCTGCAGCTGTGCATGGGGTTGAGCTCAGGGGGAGGGGGAGGGTCACCCAGGGCCTTCTGTCATTCGGGCATCTATGACCAGCCAGTCCATCTCCGTGATGTTCTCCACCCCCGTAGACAACTTCAGGTACACACTGTAAAACTGTTTAAAGAGCTCAAGAGCAGTGAGTGTAGACGTGGGGGGCATCTGCCTTCTACCAGCCTTTGAATGGAAACCAGCGCCTTTCATGGAAATTCACACCAGCTGGCTTTTATGAAAAGGGAGTCCAAGACCGAGTCTGCCTGGATCCTCAGGACCCTTTGCTAGCCAAATCTTGGGCTCCAGCTGACCTGGTGGTGTCTGGCAGCTCCTACTGGGAAAGTGTGGCTTTTGTGTATCCTGTGGTAAGCTGGGCGGGACCTGTGAATGACTCTCAGGAACATTTATTTTTGTGCAAACCCAGGCCCCTTAGCAGGTCACCTCAGAGGCCTGGGTGAGGGGCAAATCAGGCTCCAGGTCCCCAAACTTCCAGCCTCCACAGCTGCTGGTCAAGACTTACGGAGTTGGAGATCGGGCATGTTTGCTTTCTCAGGGGACCAAGGAAAGAAGAGGCCAAGCAATGGCCAGACTGAGATGGGATGGGCTCTGCCAGGCATGGTCTACAGCCAGCCAACAACAGACTACAGTTGGTACCCCCAGTGCCAATTCAGTAGTCATAGGGACCCACCCAGCTTGTGACAGGAGGGGCCTTTGGGGACTTGGTGCCCTCCCTTCCTCGCAGACTCAGCAAGTACAAGGCTTTATTCTCCCTAGCGCTCTGCAATTAGTCGCACATGGTGGCAGGGCTGCCGGCGAGCTAGAAGCAGAGGAAAAGAGTGCTGTATGGGGGTGGGGGTGAGCCTCTGGAGTGGGTTAGGTCCTGGAGGAAATGGCTGGGTGCCCGTTGCAGGTCTGCACAGGCTGGGGTATGGAATGAGGCCCACTGGATCTAAGACAACAGGCCTGCCCGTCAGCGAGTTTGTCACACCGAACGTCTTTATTAAGTGCCAAGGGTCCAGGCGGTGCGGCCCTGCAGGCTCACTTCACGTGCTCGGCGGCGTGAGAGGAACAGTAATACTTCTTGTGTGCGATGAAGGTGGACAGGCTGCTGAACCTGATGTTGCACAGGCGGCAATAGCGGTGGCCACCACCACCACCTGACACAGGAGCAGACACGGTCGGGCCCTTGGAGGGTGTCCGCACGCCTTGATCTGTGGGGTCAGAAGGCGTGTTCTCAGGACCTGGGGATGGGGAGCGTGGCGCGCGGCCCTCGGGGCTGTCACGCGGAGCACGTTCAGCGGGCGTGCGGGGCTCTGCGCCCGGGCAGGCCGCGGGCTTGGCTACCTGCAGGCCGTGCGCCAGGCGCAAGTGCTCCACCAGGTCGCCGCGCACGCGCCCGTTGGGCGGGCAGTAGGGGCAGAGGGCGGCAGTGCGCAAAGGCGCAGCGGGGCAAGAGTATTTCTTGTGAGCCAGGTAAGCTTCGAGGCTGTGGAAGCTTACGCGACACGCGGTACACTCGTGGTAATCGGCCAGGGCGGGCAGAGGGGCAGGAGGATCCGGAGTTTGGCGACGGGGTCGCTTGCTCAGGTCTATGGGGCCGTCCGGCACCGGGCCTGGCGAGGGCGTAGGGGCGGGGCCGGCGCTTGCGCTCGCGGGTCTCGGAGAGGAGGGCAGCTCCGACGTGGGGACGGGGACAACAGGCACAGGGGCGGGGCCTACTGCGGGAGGCGGAGCACCGGCTCCGGGTAGCTCGTACAGCTTGCGTCGCCGGCGCGTGCGCACAGGCGGAGCTGTCAGCGCCGGTGCCGCGGGTCCCGGGGCCGGTGTGAGTACGGGTGGCCGGCGCGGTGGCGGATCGTGGCGCGAGGCACAGTAGTAGCGCTTGTGCACAGTGTAGGTCTCGTGGCGGCTGAACCGGATGTTGCAGGCCTCACACAGGGTGCGGCTGGGATCGTCCTCCGCATCGTCCACCGAGCTGCCCGGGCTCTGGCTGCCCTCGCTGCCCCGGCCAGCGGCCTCGGTCTCTGGAGTGGTCGCGCCACCCGCCTCTTCCTCTCGCGGCCCGGGCCCCGGCGACGAGCGCTGTGGGTCTGCCTCTGCAGCTGCTCCTGGGGTCGCGCGGGCCGGCCCCGGGGCTGCCTTGGGTTTGCGCACAACGGGCGTGTCCTCGGGCGCGCGGCGGCCGGAGCAGTAGAGGCGCTTGTGCACGTAGAAGTTGTTGATGTTGTTGAAGGTGATGTCGCACTCAAAGCACGTGGCGCCCTTAGTCCCGGGGAAGAGGCCGGTAGGCGTTCCCACTGCCCCGGAGTTCCCTGCGCCCTGCTGCAGCCGGCTGTGCACCAACTCGGACATCTTGGCCAGGATCTCTGAGGCCTGTGGCGCTGCAGAGCCGGTGGTCGAGCCTGCGTCCGGACCGAACACATACTGTGGCAGAAAGAGCGTCCCGGCCATTGCTAGCTCTCCAGGCCCCGGGCTGGAGCCTGGTGTGGGGCTGGACAGTTCTGTCTTCACTCTGACTGGAATTGGGCTGTGCGGTGAAGGTGTCCGAGAAGGAGCCTGGGGACCTGGCTCTCCCGGACCTGAGGCATGGGCTGCTTCGGGTTCCTCTGCAGCCTCCACCTTGATGGTTCTGGGGGCTGCGGGGGTCTCGCTGCTGCCTCCATTTTGGGGGGGGACTCTGGTCTCTCCGTTGGTGACTTCGGCTAAGGCCTTACTGTCCAGTCCTGAGGATGGGGTGGGTGCCTTATCAGCAGGAGCCAGGGGAGCATGCATCAGTGAATGCTGCTGGAAGCCTGTCAGGCCATCTACAAGAACACAGGACTGTATGTCAGGCCTGGGGCAGGCCCAGTGTAGGATGGGGCAGACAGAAGGGATTTAGGACAAAGGTTGACAAAGATGCCACGTGTTGCCTATGACAAGCCCTCTCCATATCCACTTATCACAGGGTCAGTGGGGTCCCAGTATGGCTGCTTACCTGGAGGAAGTTTGGCTGCTGGGTGTCCAGCCCCTGGCGAGTAGATCTCACCCTTGGAGCCTGGCTGGCACACCATGTGGTTTGTCACCAGGTGGCTGTAGAGGATGTCCCTTGTGGTAGATATGAAGCCACAGTTGTGACAGACACCTGCAGGCCATGCTGTTGTGGTCAGGGTCCTGGAGCTGAGGTGTGGCCCCAGAGACCCCATCCCGACCCTCTCCAGCCCACCTACCGCTGAGCGTGTCCGTGTGCACCTTGAGGTGGCGTTCACAGTTGGCCTTGGTGGTGAAAGCGGACAGGCAGATGAGGCACACAAAGGGACGCTCTCCTAGAACATGGAGATGAGAGGCTGTCTAGGATCCCAGTGACAAGAAAGGGACACTGTGGACCCAGGCCCTTTTTAGTTTCTTATCAGCCACATTCCTCCCAGGGTCCAGGCATATACTTAGCCCTGTATTACGTGCCCAGGCTGTGGAGAGGGGCAGGAGAGCTGCACGAGCACAGGGTGGCAGAATAAGCTGCACCAGGGGCAGGCAGGAGGCACTCACCACTGTGGCTGCGCATGTGGATCTCCAGCGAGCTGGCACTGGGGCAGCTCTTTCGGCACTGCGGGAAGGGGCAGACACGCTCATTGGGGTAGGTCTCCTTGGGCTTCTCCTCAGTCGCCGAGGCAGGGGAGCCTGCACGCTGGCGGCTGGCGCAGTAGTAGAGCAGGTGGGCTTGCAGGTTCCGCTCGCTACGGTACCAGATCCCGCAGTCTTTGCAGGGGAAGACATCCTCTGGTGGGGGTGAAGAACAGACCGGCAGTGGGTATCTGATGGTAGGGACTGGCCTGGGAAGCCTGTTTGTGATGACTCCAACCTGATAACCCAGCTCCCCTGTCAACGTATCCCTGATGGCTACGGTCCTGTCAGGAATGGGAGCTCTGAATGATCAGGTCACCCATGCCCCACAACAGTGACCCTACTCATGGGTCCTCTTCTCACCCAGGCTCTGGGATTCTCCTGTCTCTACCACTGCCTTAGGGCAAACATGCCTCCCTCTTCCACTGCACATTCCTCAAGAGACAGGCACCCAGATCCCCTGGGGGCTGAGCCCTTTCCACCTTAGCAGGCCGTGTGCAATCTTGTAGCGCTTAGGTCACTCTGCATTAGCTGGGTACTGTGCTTCGGTTCAGTGTCTTACTGGAGCACAATTCATCCCCCCCCCACTGCGTGTGTGTGTGTGTGTGTGTGTGTGTGTGTGTGTGTGTGTGTATGTGCGCGTGCGTGTGTGAAGAAACTGCACCTCTTGCATGCTGAATACCCAGTACTTCTGAGTTGCACCCCAGCCCTGATCTTTGACTTGAGTGTCACCCAAAGTCTGACCCATCTGACCCGGGGAGTGGCATACTTACTGTTGATGACCGCGGTAGCGAGAATGGACGCCATGCCAGCCTGCTGGGGCAGCAACTGGATGTCTGTGTGCACTGGAGCTGGGCCTCCAGGTTCTACTGCACGTGGTTCCTGCACGGGGTGTCTGGGAGTACTGTGGGGCTCGGTCACAAGGAGCACATGTAGCAGTCCACCAGAAGGTATCACCTTGGTGACCCTGCACCAGAGGGCGTCATCTGTAGGGTACAGGCATTTATAGTGCTGGGACCAGTAATCCTGGGCTTACAGTGGGGGTCCTTCCTTTTGTCCCTCACATTGCGAGACAAATGTGTTCAGGTCCACAGTTGTGGCTGACTGGATTTGAGGGGTGCTATCTTGTGTCTGAGCAAGGATTGGGGCTATTACATTTCCGGTAAAAGGTGTGTATGGGAGAGACAACAACAACTGAGGGGATCTTGAGTAGCCACTTGGTTGGGGGGAGGGCCCCCAGAACAGACAATCCCTTCATCCTGTTGGGAATTGGCAAGCTGCTGTTCCCAGAGTGGCCTGTAGAGGGCAGCCTAAACCAACAAAAACCAATGTGCCGGCCAGCAGGTCTACCTTCCGGCCTGGAACTCTGAGGCTGTGCTCTCCTGTGAGCTGTGGGCAGGGTTACTGCTGGCCTCAGTTCCAAGTCAGTGGCCAGTCCCAGCAGAAAGTGGAAAAAGAAAGGAGAGTGTGTCTGTCCTAAGGCAGCAGGAGGAGCTGAGCTGCAGTGTAGAGCCTGGGTAAGTCCCATTATGGGGGCAAAAGGTGATAGAGGAAAAAAAAATGACTCAAAGACCATAGGATTTCTGGGGTCATTATGAACCTGTCTGCTTGGCTCAAATTTCCCAAAGTGCATGCCCTACCCAGATCATGTGACTTTCATCATCAGCCCTAGAAGGGTCCTTGTCTTTTGTGGACAGCATACTTGGGCAATACTGTTATCAACATCTATGGGCAGGGCAGACTTAGTGGTCCAAGCACATGGCTTGTGAGCATCGAATCTGGTGCTGGGCATGGTGCTCTCTAGTACAGGCTGCCTGCCTTCTGGCTGCTCTCTCTGGGTCTTTAGACCACCCTTTGGTAAGGTGGGGAGCATGGTCCCCTCAGTCCTGCAGATAGAGAAACTTTTGGATCTCCCACTTTTAGCAGGCTGGAGGGACGGGGGGGGGGGGGGCTCAAGTAGGAGGAAGTCATTTGGCCACAGCCTGTTCCCATTTTTTAGATGGAGCAACAACCTAGAAGGCCAGAGACTTAACCCCAGGTCCCACAGTGAGTAAGGGGTGGGTCTGGGTCTCAGCACAGTCGGTCTAACAGAATCCAGGCTGGGCCTCAGGTTGCTGCCCTCCAGGCTCTACCTGAGCCTAGGTGGAGAAGCAGCGATCTCAGTGGCCACAGAGGGGCGCAGTCCAGACCATCTAGCTCAGTAGATAGGATTTGCCTGGAACTGCAGCTCCCAAGATTGTCCCTCATCCTCTCTGATGGGTGCACTCTCAAGCAGTCGGACTGTCACCCTCACCCAGATAGGCTGGTGTCCCTTTAAGAGCTGGGCCAGACAGAGCCAAATGGCCCCACTTTCTGAAAGACCTTAGAGGGGAGGGGGGAGGGAGGCAGGCATGTGAGACACTGACCCTTCCTGTAGATCTCTGAGTTGGCTTCAGCTTCAGTCAGGGCCTGGGGTAGCATCCTTAGCCAGCAGGCCTCATCCACCAGCAGGGTCACAGCTGGGCCCTAGGGAAGAGCAGGGGCAGGGAAGAGTCAGACTAAATAGCAGTGCCTGTTGGGACTTCCCTGTGCAGTGGTAGTCAGTGGCCTGGCAGCTGATATGGCTGGGACGTGCGTAGTCCAAACACTGATATTTGGAGGCACAGCAGGGAGCTGCTCTTTCCAAGGGTAGGCATTAGTCTGTCTTGGAAACAGGTCCAGAGAGATCAGCAGTGTGCCCAAGGGCACACAGCTAGTCTCGAGTCTGTAGACCTGCTCCTTTGCTGAAGCAGAGGCTGCCTGCAGGGAGCTATAGGATACCAGGGAGGGAGAGGGAGGGAGAGAGACCCTTGTGTACCCCTGCAGTAGAGCTTTCCTTTCTAGTGCAGGGCGGAACTTTTATCTCCGTCCTTTCATTGGCAGCACTGGCACACCCCTGTGGTGGGGGCCAGCCCAGCCCAAGACCAGCTGCGCTGCTGAGCCAAGTAAAGGGCAAGGGTAGCCGCAGCTCCATGCCCTCCTCACCATCACATAGGCAAGGACTCCAAGGCTGCTAAAGGGTGGGGGTGGGGTGGACGGTCCAGCCTGGGTCTATGCCACACACTTCCTTTGCAGCTTGGTCTAGACCTGGAAGGAAAGAGCTTTGGGCTCAGACCCCAGGGCCACCAAAGCTGCTTATTTCCTGCCCCTACACCCTGGCTCTCAGCCCAGCAGCAAAGGAAGTCTACGTGGCTGTGTCTTAGGGCAGCCCAGGCTGGAAGGCTGAGCTGGGATTTAGTCTCACGTGGAAGATGGGACACAGCCAGTGGCAGGCAGGAAAGCAGGGGCAGATGAAGCCCTGTCCTGTTTGTCCTTGGGGTGTGTGTGGCTCCTGCCACCCAGGGCATCTCCCCTCCTGTGGGGCTGAATCTCAGCCCCTGGACCCAGGGACTTAGGCACTATGTGTAAAAGTACAGATCACGCCCGTGTATTATCCTGTCAGTCACTCGCTGTTTTATTCAAATAAATATCTTTTAACCAGAAACCTGTACCTCAAGGACTTTTAACCGGAGGGCCAGAGCTCATTCTGTGGGTCCTAGGGAGCCCTGTGGTGCTCATGGCAATTGGCTCATTGGGTAGGAAAGATAAACAAGTGGCTGGGCTAGGAGGAGAAACAGGCCGCTGATTGTGTGGGGCACCACCCTGCCAGGACCGTGCTTGGCTTTCCCGGGTTTCCTCGTACGTGGTGCCCATATAGACTCCAAGGCCAAACGTCGGGGTCTAATTCAGGCTTGACCTTTCCCCTGCGACCCTGTGGGCCAACTCTTCAGAGACCCCATGCACACGGCATATCCAGAGCCAGCAAGAGAAAGTCTACTAGCTGGGAACTCCCAGTGACCATGGAACATGAGGTCAGCACAGCCCAGTCAGGTGGCTTCCACGTCATCTGCTTGCTGCCACGTGGCTTGTCATGGAGCAGAGAGTGGAGATAAGCTGGCTCTGAGGGGGAAGCCTAGAGTCGCGCAGGTGACACCTAATCCTCTGGCCTCAGTTTCCTATATACCAGCAGAATGGAGCCCACATGACACGGTTGGTATGAAGACAGAGTGAGAGAAGCCTCTACCGGCTGTGGACTCCTTCCTGTCCTGCCACCAGCTCGCAGGGGGTCCCAGGCAGGCTGTGACCCTCTCTATGGCCCTTATCTCCCGGGACACTGATGAGTGTGGGCATGCAGGGAGCAGACACACTGGCCATGACGGCCCGCCTCCTTGCTTGAAGGATGACATAAACAGGATGGTATCTCTGGGCCCAGATGTGAGCCTTAAAGGGTCTTGGCTGGCAATTACCAGCCAAGGCTGGCAATTGCCAGATGTCCACGGAGGGAATGCATCTCACCCACCCAAGAGCCTGCTTCAGATCTGTTGGTGTGGGGGCTGGCTCATTTTTAATGGGTACCTTGCTGACCCCCAGGGATGCAGAGGCTAGGTGTGCCTTCAAGGTTACAGTTGGGTAGCCTGGAGCAAACCAGGCGGGGCAATGCACCCACACGGGGGGTGGGGGGTGGGGGGGCAGGGCTGTGATTCCCACAGCCTAGCTGTTCCAGGCCAGAGCAGGTGGCTGTCAGTGAGGTGGCTGGGTCTGGCCCTCCCTGCCTCAGCCTTCCACGTCTCTAATGAATATTAATGAGCAGAGGAGGGTGAGAAAATTAATCTGCCTGATTCTCTGATGGGCGCTGCGGTAACGATATGAAATCTAATTATTCGTCCCAATATTTCTAAACCCTCAAACTGAGACTGACAGCCTCGCGGTCGGTTTAACGCTTATCGCTCTCTGGAGCAGCATGTTCACGGCATGATAAAAACACGCGCGCACCACTTTGCTGACGCTGCACAAGCGGCTCTTTCTGTGGAGGTCCCAGTGTAGGGAGCACCATACAGCATCCCCCGCCCCTCGGCATTGCGGCATGGGCTGCAACTTAGAGGAGCAGAGCGGGGAGGGGCTGCTGCCCATCATCACATCAGCTCCCCAGGGAAACGGGTCATGAGATCCTGACTGCCCCAAAACAGATGTCCTGCGCCTCTATCCATGGTCCTTCTCTGTTTCTGGGGGAGGGGGGCTGTCATCCCACTGTGTCAGGGTAGGTTGGGATCTGGGACAGGGGTTACATTCCCGCTTCTTCCTGTCTGGATCCCTCAGGCCCTGGAGATTGGAGCACAGCTCAATCCCACCTGACATCCCTGGTCAGTTCCTGGTTTGGCCCAGAACCTCCACGGCAGCTGGGGCTACTCTTTGACCCCCTCCGGCAGAGGCTTGGGTGGCAGGACAGGTTGAGGTCCTTTAGTCTCTTTCTTGTTTCTGAGTAGTGCTGGAGTAGAAGCTCCTCTCTGGTGTTGAAGGCACCAGCCAAAGCCCCACAGGGTCCTCCAGCCCCACCCATGGGGAGCAAAGAACAGGACTGCATGGGGTCCTTTTTATTTTCCAGAGGGGAGAGCTATGAGACAGGTTCTCCTGTCTCCCCTAATCCAGGCTGGCCTTGAACTTGCTACATAGTCAAAGATGACTGAGCTATCAGCCTCCTGCTTCTGCCTCCCGACTCCTGGGATGACAGGTGTGTGCCCCATGCCTGGTTTGTGTAACACTGGGGATTGAACCCAGGGTTTTCTGCATGTTAGGCAGATATTGTACCAGTCAAGCTCTATCTTCCATCTGGGGCTTGTGTTTAATTCTCACAGTCTGGCCCTTTTGCTAAGACCATCAGAGGCACGGTGCAGCCGTCTCTCTCCCTTTTGCTAAGACCATCAGAGGCACGGTGCAGCCGTCTCTCTCCCTGGTCTCAGTGCCTCACCCAGGCTCCACTCGGTCTCTACAGCTGTGTCCAGGTTAGGGAAGGGCCCTGGCTTTCATCCCACTTGCTGCCCCTAAAGCCACCATTTGTCTCTTCTTCCTGGCTCTAACTCACCCCCAGCCCCCAAACTAAGATAACGTCAGCCACTTTAAGTTCTCTTGTGGATCTGAGCCTGTTCTTGTTCCCCCAACAACAGAGAGGGCAGTGACTCAACTCTGTGGGCCGATAACCATCAGAAACCATATCTGTGCACCATCCACTATGACAGCCTTATCTGAGGCTGTTCTCAAACCTTGCTGTCCAACTATAAAGCCATGTATAGGAAAAGCAGGCCTTCTCAGGTGGGCAGCTTGGCCCAGAAGTGGCATCCCACACTGCTGCCTGGACTCCAGGTCTCCATGGGCTGGAGAACCAGAGCTGAGGCCTGTGGTCATAGGGTGGCTCCAGTTATAGCCCCTCTCCTGATCCCCCCCACTGTGCGGATACTGATCCACTCATCTTCCTCAGTGAGGGCAGCCCAGGGCTCCTTCCTTTTCCCTAGATGCCCATGGCCCACTTCACAGGTGCAGGGCAGAGGCTCACCAAGATGGCCATGCACAGGGGATCAGAACCAAGGTCTGAGAAGCTCCGCCCCATCCCAGTGGCCTTTCGGTCACATAGTCACTCATTCGGTCATTCACGCCTCAGTCCCTGAAGGCCAGCTGTGTGCCAGGTTTTAGGGACAAAGGAAATAGGGAAAAGGAAGGACCAGGGCCTGCTAAGGGCCAAGGACAATAGGAGACAAGGGACCAGCAAGTATCAGGCCTGGGCTTTGTGTTAGACTAGCCGGGAGAGTGCTGGCCACCACAGGCAGAGAAACGCGGCAGCAACTCTGACTCAGGAGAGCAGCGATCACCTTGGGGAGGGTCACAGGTGTATGACTCCTGCCATCCTTGCCAGCCATCCCTCTGTGTGGAAGAGCCTGCTGCTCACCTCCAAGCCCCAGCTTTTTATCTCAGGGGTGGGAGTGGGGGTGGGCTTCAGGGCCTATGGACAAGCTAGCTGCAGGTGGGCCCAAGGCTATGGCTGCCTGGGCTCAGGAGCAGGTGGGCAAGCCTGGCGATTGGGTATTTCCCAAGCTCCTACCACAGCATCAGGGAAACTTAAGCCTGGAGAAGAAGGGTGCCCAGGCCCGCACAAGGCCAGGCGCAAGTCTAGACTAGAAGTAGTCCACTTCCGCTTCTGACTGGCGACCCAGCCGGATGACACTCCAGACTATCCCAGTCTCTGTGAAGTCACCAGAATTGTGAGTGATCTCACTTAGAGAAAGGGTCTTTGCAAATCTGTTCAGAATCTCAAAATGAAGATATGAAAGTGCCTGGAGCAGGGCAGTCCTAGGCCCAATAACAAGTGACCTAAAAGGAGAAGAGACTCTTAGAGCCCATTCCCTATGTGTGTGGGGGGGGAATACCTTGCTCAGCCTAGATACAGGGAAGGACCTTGGTCCTGCCTCAAGTGATGAGACAGACTTTGTTGACTCTCCATAGGAAGCCTCACCCTCTCTGAGGAGTGGATGGGGTGGGGTGGGAAGAAGTAGAGGGAGCAGGAGAGGAGAGGGAGAGGGAACTAGGGTTGGTATGTAAAATAAGATTTAAAAAAAAACAGGAGAAGGGGCAAGGGAAGAGGAGACCCACATGAAGTCTGTAGCAGACAAAGTGAGGGCCAAGGGTCCTGGGGCCCAGAGGCCTCAGGCCGAGTATGCCTCAGAGACCCACAGGATCGGCTCCGCCCACTAGGGTCGGCTCCACCCACTAGGGTCGGCTCCACCCACTAGGGTCGTGGCATCTGTTTTCAACTATTTCAGAGCTAACTGAGACACCAGGTTTTAGCACTCGGGGCATCTATGGAGGATCTTCCTGCTATCTGAGTGCGCCAGTCAGCCCTTTTCAGCTGAGGTTCCCGAGGCTGGGCTACTGTCTCATCTGAGGTGCTAAGACAGGGCTTGGAATGCCTTAGCAGGTCAGCAAGGCAGGACAAACACAGCCTATCCCTGTCTGGGTAAAGCAGCGGTGGGCACAGCTGGGCTGCATGTCCTAGTTACACAGGGATGTGGTTTGTAAACCAAGCTGCCCCAGCACTCCCTAAAGTCCCTAGCTAGGATGGGGCCTGAGGTGAGTCTGGGCTTTGCCATGCTAGCCTAGGCTCCATAGTTCAATCCTCAGGTGAGAGGGCCCCAGGCCATTAGGGGGTGACCCAAAGCCACGTGGAGGCTGGGTCCAGATGGTCTCGCTTCAGTCTCTCTAGCTTCTTTCCCTGTTTAGCTGTCATGGGCCCTCCCCGGCTTCACTGATGTTATGGTGGGCTCCTGGCCAAAGTAAGTAAGTTCAGGGGAACAATGAACAGGCAGAACCAGCAGAGCCAGGCTGGGGTGGATGGCTATGCAGTCACAATCCATCTCGCCATACACTTATATACCCATTTCTGTGTCTGTTTATCCACTCCTCCACCCACCTACCAACCATCTATCCACTTGTCTTTCCACCCATCACCCTCTTACCCTCGATCTGCCCATCTGTCCATCCATACATGGACCCGTTTGTGAACACATGTCCACACATCCACCTATCCATTGACCCACCCGCTCATTCACCCGCGCACCCAGAATCCATCTACTCATCTGTCCATCTGAGTCACCATGTGTGCATCCATCCATCCATCCATGCACCCGCCACCACTGACCAGTCCACTATCCACTTAGCACCCTCACCCCCTCCTCCCACATGAACCCATTCTGAACATTTTTGGGGAGGGTACATCTTGGATCTGGGACTCCAAGAAGCCTTTCCAACTGTCGCCTTTTACAGGTAATAGAAACCATAGCAAACCCTAGATTCAAGGCCATCACCTCTCCACTCAGGGCTGCGTGACTCAGTTTCTCTCCTGGACACTAACCTTGGATATCTGGTGTGGATGGGCATGTTGGGGGGGATTTCTCTTTTCAACTCGTCCCCATGGTGAGCATCCCCCAGCTTAAGAGAAACCCAGGAAAGGGGCCTCATATCTGCACACGCTCCCTCCTCCTTCTCCAAGGGGAGAGGAGGAACTGCCTGGCGGCTGATAGGGCCATGGGGCAGGAGGCGACTTCTTCCTCAGGCTGCGGGGAGAACTGGGACCCATCAGTCGAACTTGATAAGAGCCCGCTGAATGTTAGCAAAAATATTTAGACAATAAACGAAGTATCGCAAAGGCGTCCATATCTTTCAGAAATCAATCATCTGTACCATGTGTCTGGACGCTTGGCGCCAAGGCAGAGATAGTGCCTTGCTGGGGAGATAAGGGTTAATCAAGGATTTAATTCTGTGAGATAGAGGGGGGGAGGGAGGTGCTTCCTCCCTCTTCTAGGAGCCTCAGAGGCTTTGTGACTGCACTCCATTGGCCAGCATCTCACACCTGGGCGGGAGTCTACCTTCCTGCCACCTTCCCAGGCTGAGCTATGCCAGGAGACAAACTGGAAACAAAGGGTGACAGGGGCAGAGGCTCTTGTGAGGAGGGGTGGCTTAAGATGGCAGGGAGAAGAGTTTGGGCTGGGTTCTAGCTTTCCGGATCCTGGTGATTTAGGTAAGAGCTTCAGGGCCTTAGCTTTGCCATCTATAAAATGGGGACGTTTGAGGATAAGGAGATGGGTAAGTGGGTGAAGACACTTGCAATATGCATGTCTGCAATATGCAGTCTGGCAATATGAGTTCATTCCCCAAGACCCAAGAGGTGGAAAGCACAAATAACTCCTGTAAACTGTCCTCTGACCTACACACGTATGTGTTGGTACGTGGGTACGGAAACACGGATGGACAGAGAGAAGAAGGGGAGAATACATTTTAAAAACCGGGGATAGTGACCTGCCCCTAGGGTTGGGGAGGATGCCATGGAGAATGTGCCTGGGACATTCTTATTTGTCCTAGCTTAGGCTGACCATCCCGAGGGATACAGAGGAGACTAACACAGGGGACACCGGGACCTGGGTGCCAGTTCCTGGCAGACTTGCCTTTGTTCCTATTGCTACCTGAGGGTTTTCCTGACTGAACATGGAGACAGGGGCTACCAGGTTCATGCTTGCACACGGACTCCAAGTCACTTGCTGTCTGCTGCGCAATGACATGCTCACCAAGTAGGTCCACAAGAATGCCCTGGCTTCCTTCCTGCGGGACCTTAATCAGCTGTGCTGTGTGTCATGACATCCCTCTCTGGGCCAGTCTCCTTCCCCAGGCTGACCTGGACATGTACAGGGTCAACTACCACTCTAGGCCTACCTTACTCCGTGTGGTCGCCAGCAGACAAGGGCACCATTTCACAGAGCACAGACTGACCTTATCATCTCTGCAGGCCTAGGCTCAAGGAAGCCTCTTGGTTCCATGTGAACTGCCTTTGGTCCCAAGGACTCTGAGCAGGAAGGGGTCTGCCGGCGACAGCAAACAGAAGACCCCAGGTGGACATGCTCAGCCCAGGTCCAGCTCCTGCTCTCACCAGACAGCCTGGGACAAGTGTACCTATCCTGGTGGCTGAAAGGCTATGTGGCTAGGCCACAAGCCTCTGTAGGTGGCTTATTTGAACCCAGTGAACCTTTCCCAACATGAGAAAGGTTGTCTCAACAGAGATTCTGAGTCACGGCATACGGCTGGTGCAGAAAGGGCTGTGAGAGGAGGTCCGTGCCAGGGACCTGTCTGCTGGTCCCCACCTGCCTATGGACACTGTGCCAGCAGTCTGTGCTTTCGTGACGTTTCTGAAGGAGAGAGTGGGGGTCCACATGTGTGTGCAGCATCCTGACCTCCAGATGCAGGGGAAGGACAGCTCGCAGTCCCTGCCTCACCTGCAAAGGGCACTAAGGAGGCCGTCCAGACTAAGGAATCCAGCATCGTGTGGCACTGGCCAGCCAGTGAATATCTGGGGTCAAGCCACACCCAAATGCCACATCAGGAAGCACGGCCTACACCACATAGAGACACCTCATCCTAGGCTTGACAGGGCTAGCCTCGGAGCTGTTGGACATTGCATAAGCCCCTCCGGTTCCTGCCCATCAGCTGTCTATGTCGCTGTCCTAGGTCTGTACTCAGACCTCTGTGTCCTGGTGCCCTTTTCCATCTGAAATGATTTCAAAAGGAACCCACGCATCCCAGCAGGAGGAAGCCAGGCTGACTTGCCATAACAGAAGCAGTCTCAGAAGCAAGTCCAAGATAAACGGCAATGCAGTGTGTGGCGGGAAGGAGACTGCCTTAGGAAATATCTGCCCAGGCAGGGCTGCTATAGGGAGCCAGCTGAGCCAGGGCAGGAAAGCCACGCCCACACCAGCACTTGTTCCTGTGTCAGAAGCAACTTCTTACCTTAGCTGCTGCCCGTCCCATCCCCCCGCCACCTTTCCCTCCCAACCTTGCTGCTCACTCCTTTTGGACCCCCTTCCTTTTCTCTGCTGGGTTCCATTCCTCTAGGAAGTCACCCTAGAACCCCCCCCCCCCCCAAAGCCCAGTATCATGCCCTTCAGAGTCCTCCCAGGAAATCCCTCCCTTTTACACAACACTCTTTGGGTTCCACCAAAGTTCCCCATTGGGTAAAGGTGAGAGATTTGGTTGGCCAGTCAGGGTTCAGCTCCTTACCGGTTCTTCCTGCTCAGGGGATAAGGCTGTGGTCTGGATGCTCCCTTGGAATGGGCCCCAGGACAGGCCCTCAGTGAGGCTCAGTCGGGCCCGCACACACCTCTGCCCGTCCTGCAGTGCCAGCTCCAGCTCCTCTGAAGGGAAACATGGCGGGGTGAGGTGGCTGCTTGGTGACCCCCCAGCCCACTTCTGTCCCATAGCTCCTACTCCTGGTCTGGTCCTAGGGCTAGACCTTTGTCCTTTTTGAGGACACGTTGGGTTGCAGAAACACCACTGAGGGGTGGACAGGTAGGCCACATACTACATGCAGAACCTTGTGCATGAGGCCTGCTGGGGGCCCTTCACAAGACATCACCTACAAAGGGGATTGTCCCTTGCATGTGGAAAGAGGTCGGCAGGTGTGACCAAATTAAAGACGAGATAAGATCACCCAGGGTTAGCAGGTGGTTCTAAATAAAAGCCTGTCTTTAAGAAAGGAGGCCAGAGGGCATGGCACATGAGGCTTCTAGAACTTCTGATGGATTGTAGCCTGCAGGCTGGGACAAGGAGACCCTTGGTTATACTAATTGGTATTAGCTGTGGGACACATGGACACCTGGCCAGCCACCTGCCCTAGCTGAGCCTGTTTCTTTAAATGAGGCGGGAGCATGGTTATTCCCTCAAAGGGTGGTACTTCCCCAGGCCACACACCCTCTACCCTGTCCACCTGCTACCTAGGCTGTCAGCCTGTGGCGACCTCACATGGCCTGACCTGGTCCCCTGGCCAGAGTGCTGTGGCGGCCCCACTTCCTGGAGCCCCATCAGGCAGGCTGTGGCCTTAATGGGCACGATCATCAGATAACTGGCCAGCTAATGGTGGAGATAAGGTGTAAATACGCCAGGAGGCCCCGTGGAGAGCTGTAACTGGGCCTTTGTCTTCCCCGGGGCTGATAAGATGGCAGTGGACCAGGGCTGGAGGCCAAGGAAGCCCGCACCCCTTTATCAGCCTGGGAGTGGGAGAGGGGTTGAGGGGCCAGAAGGCAGGCTCTACCCTTCATAAAAGCGACCAGCCCTCGGCAGCTCACCCAGGATACTGTCCTGGTGCAGGGCTGTCCCACTGGCTTCCTCTCCCTCACCTTCCCTTGCCCCACAGGGGCAAAGCTGACACCAGGAGGGTCAATGCATCTACAGGAGCAGGGTCAAGGCCTAGGCAGCACTGTCTCAGGAGGGATGCAGAGACCAGCTCCTGTGACATTTATTTCCAGTGTGGATGATGAAACTGAGGCCCTGAGAGGCCCACTGCTGGCAGCAGGTGTCAGTATCCAAACCTGTTGCTGTGACAGTGACCCGCCAGCTTCCCCTGTTCTGGGTGCTTATGCCTTTGGTCCCCACATAATGGCCCTCAGGACAGAAATGGGATTAGTAGAGAGTTCCTTTAAGAGTCTATGTTTAAAGCTTGGCCACCCAGCATCCCACCTAGGGTGTCAGGAAGGGGACAGAGAAGCTCTATCCTGAGAAGGGTATACCTGGATCTTGAGACAGATAAGTCATCTGCCCCCAATGACTTCTCTTCTGTGTTTAGAACATCCTCAGGAGATGGGGACACCTTCGTCTGAGGCTGTGTCCTCACAAACTGGGGCACAAGGTAGGGAGGCTGTTGATGCAGGTCACCCTGAGGGTATGGCATGGACAGTCCCACAGCCACTGCCATCCATGCTGCTTCCTGTGGGGGCCAGGCCCTCTTGGACAGCTCCGGGCTCTAACTTGCCTCCAGCCCCCATGGGGAAGGAGGCAGTCGGTGCCACCCCCTTACTCACCCACCGGCAAACGGCCCTGCACCCTAATCAGAGTTCACCGCCACGGCTCTGCCTTCCAGATAAGAACATGGCTGGCATTTCCCACGGCAGCCAACCCATCCTCTGGGTATCACGCACTACCAGAGAGGACTGGTTGCTGATAAGGGCTGTGGCCCCTCTCCCAGGGGGACAGCACCACCACTCTGCGCTCAGGGACTGGCAGAGGCCTAGGAGAGGTGGGGATGTACAACAATCACTATGGTAACACACCTCTCTGGTCCAGGATCCAGGTCAGCCAGTCTGAGGCTACTTTCTGAGGCAGATGGGTAAGGGGAGGGCAGCTGGCCTCATCCTAGGCCCACTCCAGCAGCTTGTACAGGGTGACATGACCACTCTGCACAGCAGCCCTGGTGCTGTTCAACATTCAGTTTCGTAGAAAACCTAGCTCCTGCCCCAACCCGTTGTGGCCAAAAACTAAGCTAGCACCCAGCAGAGATGCTCACCTAGCAAGTCAAACAGGACCAGAAAAGCGGGGTTGAAGAAGTTGTCCTTTTCTGAGACCCTGAGACTGAGTGCGAGAAAGCAAGCCCGGGCTTAGGGATGGAATGGCACGCTGGGAGACCTGGCAAGTGAGGGTTGGACAGAGAGTTTTCTAGAAAACCTGGAGCTCCACAGTGGTGACAGGAGACCTGGGCTGGATGTGGCCATGTGGTCATGATCTTGTCTCTGGGTTTGTGGCACATGCTCACTGTCAGAGCCCTGGGAGGTATCAGGGGGCAGGGACTGGGGCCACAGCTTCTAGCCTGGGGATTCTAGGAACAGGATGCTGTTCTGATGCCCTCATGGGCACAGACAGCTCCTATAGTGGGCTGTTATGATGGGTTCCAGCCTGGTTCAGGCCTTGGCCACCTGCTCCCTCAGCTGGAGGATGGGGAAGGTGCCTTTTGTCTCTTAAAGCCTGCAGTCCTAACATGAACCTTGGCCTCTTCCTCTGGGCCATAGCCCAACACCAGATATGACTTACGGGGTTCCTCCTGGCGTACCTGGGAGGCTCAAAGAGGGTCAACAGCCAGCTGCAATGTGCACAGCAGACAGGCTGGGTTTGAGTCAGAGTTGCCACACAACTTCAGTACCCTTTTGAAGGGTGACAGAGGAGGGAGCAGTTGGCGTCTTCAAGGGCTGAAATAGTCTGGACCTGGTCTCAGTTTCTCTAATGCTCTCTGGTAGACTCTTGACAAGAACCTGACTGTCACTCTGGGCCCAGCACTGGGCCAAGGGCTAATTTATTCAGGTAAACAACTGTACACATTGCTTCTAGAACACGTGCTAAGTCTTAACTGCATTCCCCAGAACCATCTTCGAGGAACCTAATGCATATTTCTCTGTTTGCAATGCTAGTCATGCACGGCCCTCAGGGCGCTCGCCCTCCCACCCCAGGATCCACCTCCTCAGCTGGAGCCTGCCTGGGGCTGGGGGTGGATCTGGCTATTGTTGGGGTGCCCTGGGTGGCAGAACTGTGTTCAAACCAACAGGCCAAATCTCAACACTGCCCTAGTTGCTGTGTTCCTGTCCTGCTGGAGCCTCAGTTTACTGTGTTGTTGAAGGAATGCTCACACGGCATCCTCAAGAGCCTGTGCCTGGCTGGGCAGTCATGGTGCATGCCTTTAATCCCAGCACTTGAGAGGCAGAGGCAGGTGGATCTCTGTGAGTTTGGCCTAGACTACAAAGCTAGTTTCAGGACAGCTAGGACTGCACAGAGAAACACTGTCTTGAAAAACTGGGCAGGGGGAGGGGAGAGTCTGGGTCTGTAAGGTTAAGGGGCCATGTTTATGACAGTCCTGAGACTGGTCTCAGGTGCTGCCCTTGGCCTGGGAGCGCCTCAGACTTGGCTTGAGGCCCCGGGGTTCCAGCTCTGCCTTGAAATCTAAGTGGCTTCCCTCAAGAGCATGCACAGAACCACCCAGTACTGGCACTGGCCTCCTCTTTAGGCCCAGAGACCTTATGCAAATTCTCCAAGGTCAAAACTCCAAGTATGGCCATTCCTTTTCCTTTTTTTTTTTAATGTTTTATTTATAGTGTGTGTGTCTGTGTGTAGGTATGCCATGTGTGTATCTAGGCTCACAAAGACCAGAAGAGGGCGTCAGAGTCCCTTGGAGTTGGAGCCCTCCTGACAAGAGCACTGGAAGCCAAACTTGGATCCCTGAAAGAGCAACAAGTGCTCTCAGCCACAGAACCATCTTTCTGGCTCCCCAAGCATGGTCACTCTTTTTTTTTTTTTTTTGAGACAGGGTTTCTCCGTGTAACAGACCTGGCTGTCCTGGAACTCACTTTGTAGACCAGGCTGGCCTCGAACTCACAGAGATCCACCTGCTTCTGTCTCTCAAGTGCTGGGATTAAAGGCCACCACTGCCTAGCCCAAGTACGGTCACTCTTAAACCCTGACCTCAGAGTGCCCTCTGATGAGACCCGAGTCACCTCCGTTTTCCCGTGTGAGTATGGCCCCATCTAGGAGGCTGTGGTGTGTTGGAGAGTCAGCAAGAGGGTTCTTTCACCCCAAATGGGGCCAGACCTTTGCCACATCCAAGGCTGTCTCGCCTGTGTGACAAAATGCCTCTCAGGTAGTGGCCCTCTCAAAATGAGGGGCTCGTGCTTCTTGGAGCTTGGCCCCCGGCGGTTCCCTGGCAGTCTGCTCAAGTTGAGGTGCCTGATCAGCCTCAATGACCTCGTTCACTTTGTTCCTGGCGATGGGTTCTTGCATTGACTCTGCTATCCTTTCTTCTGTTCTATTTTTCTCTTGACAAAAACTTAATCTGTTCAAGGAACCAGGAAACATTCCCAACAGCTCCTAGAATACGGAGGAATTGATGTGTCAGTTCCCTCCCTTGATTCAGGCCATTAATGTTATGATTAAGACTCTGGCTCGCTCTCTGGGGTAATTTACAGATACCCTAGAACAGAAAGAGCTCATGATAGGAGATTTGGTAGAAGATGGACAAATTATGAAGGAAAATGTATGGAATGGCATGAGTTACCATTTATGGAAAGGCTAGCCAGAATGAGAAACCCCTGGTACATTTTAGATAGAAAAGAAAGGCAAGATATTCTTGATAACATAAAGTCAGACATTCAATATTGAAACAAACCCTGGGGGTGGAATCCTGAAGAATGGTGTTTGGGTTACCTTGGTTACCTTGAGGGCAGATATGATTTAGGGCCATGAGAAAGCACAGTTAGTTAGTGGTGTGAGACGAATTTCTAAGAAAAGCTCTGCCCACCTGGCCCTGACCACAAGACTTGTTAAGAATAATCAATTATCTGTAATCATTTTTCTATGGAAACTTTTATGTCTGCCAACTTCCTTCTGTGATCTCTTAAAAGTGATGCTTGAATTTTAGTAAAGTTACAGCAGACTCAAATCTCATTAGAGTTGTGTCTGTCTGTCATTCGCCGAATCCTGGGTTCTCCTAAGCCTTCACCCCTATTCTCCCTCAGTCTTCGATCTCCAAGAGAGTCAGTCCGCGGCAGACCTTGTGTCAATGGCCAGGGCTTCTGGAGCACCAAACCAACCACCCAAAGCCCCCACCATGCCCTGTGGAGTCTGTGGTTGGTATGTGGGTGCCCACCAGCTCACCACCAGTACCTACTTTATCTAATCAGCCCATCGTTCCCTCCAACCCGCCCTGTGGCTCCTACAGGGCAGCTGGGGAGTGGCCCCTATCACAAGAATCGCCCTGTTTGCTTTTGATAAAAGTCATAGTAAAGGAAAGAAAAAGGCATGAGCGGGGAGGGAGGGAAGCCCCAGTCTGGCGGCATCTAGAAGGTTCTGCAGACATGAATATAGAACAGGGTAGGCAAACTGTACGACTCAGGGGACATCTGCTCACACTAAAACAAAGGCCCAGAAAGATCAGGTGATCCCCAGAGTCACACAGCAGATGAAGGAGGGGTGGGAACATGTTCTCTGGACCAAGTCACACTGAAAGGCAAATCCGGCTGTAAAAAGGGGCCTATGTGTTATGCCTGCCTGCCCTGGCTTGGTTGCTGAGGCCTCAAATTCTCTGTCTGCTAAACAATGTTTAGAGAAGATGGCGGGGGAGGCAGTGGGGGAGGGGTAGGTATTGAAAACAAGTCTGAAGAGGTCAAGGGACTTTCCTGAGGTTACATGGCTACTAAGGAGAGTTTAGCCAGCACCCTCTGACCCCAAACTCATGACCCCAACTCAGGTGGTGCTGGTTTACTCACAGCAAATCCCCTGTGTCAGGCAGCTGGGCATGCCAACCTTGTTCACAAGAGTTCCCATTTACAGATAGGAGTGTGAGCAGCAATAAAGGCAGAAAATGATCCTGAAAGCCCAGCAGGGCCTCAGTGCTCACTTGCAGGGAACATCAAACCTGTGGCCACTGGCACAGCCAAGATGGAAGGATTCTGTCAGGTGTTCTACAGAGGGAGGTGATGGCACCAACCAGGAAAGCTGCAGAGCAACAGACACCATCGACACAAGCTTGAGCACAACCTTCAGAAACGGAGGCACAGCAGGCTGGGATGAGCTCCATGGGAAACAGGAGGATCTCTGCCCTGCCCTTCAGGAGGCAGGTTCTGACCTCGCAGGCGCCCGGAGCTGCCAGCTACCAGGGAAATGGGAATTGGTCAGCTGGCTTTGTTAAAGTCTGATTTCTGACAGCATTTAGTATTTCTGGCTAGGCTGGGATGACTGGGGGTCACCAGAAAGCTGGGTTCAAGTCCGGTAAGGATGTGACCCTCTCATACCAGAAAGCAGTTCTCCTCTGAATCACGTATGTCCACCCTTGGGATGGCAGCAAAAGACAGTGCTGGGCCACACTGGTGGAGAGCTGTCCACAAAAGCTCAGGGTGGGCTGGTCCATGGGGTGCTGCACCAGGATCCCAGGAAGCCTCATGCTGTATTCCTCTGTGCCCATCCCCACCCCCACCTGTTCACAGTGACTCACACCTCAGAGGAAATAGGTGTCTAGGTCCCTAGATTGCGAGCCCTCAGGGATATTCCAGGCATCATGTGTCCCGGACCCAGGAGGGTATTGTGCCTGGGAGGAGGGGCAGCTGGTCCCAGGGGGGCAGGAGAGCACCGCTGCTTCTGTTCCCTACTTCTGGGAGCTTTTTTGCCTGCCCATCCACCTCTTCCTTGGGTCCAGCCGCCACTCTGGTGGTCCTGGGGAGGAAAAGGCCAGCCTCAAGCTTGCTGGCTAGGAAAAGGTGCAGGGTGGGGTATGTGTGCGTAGTCAACATGGCCTAGGGTCTGGGACCACTGGGAACCCCAATCACTGGTGCTGGGTGGGAGGGCTGGTCCAGAGTGCTGAAGCCCTGCCCCTTGTAGCTAGCCCATGGTGCCTCCCTGGTCTTTGGGACTGTGCTTGTTGAGTATTGATTTTTTGACATGGAGCAACAGCCAGCCTTTATCGGCTGAACCCTGGCCCTTGCTAATGGCAGATCTGGGTTCACCTGGGAAGAGCAGGTTCTGCAGGGTGGGGTTTTTCCTTCCTGGGATCTGTGGCGGCCTCTCAGAACCTGGGGTAACCAAGCTTGTTCTGGGGAAGGGTTGGCTCTCTCTGACGGTACATCTATAGGTGTAACCGAGCAAGGGATGCTTTCCTCCTGGACAGTGCCCAGAGGACGGTGACTTGCTCTTCCTAGGTCCCGGTATGGCTCAGAGCCAGGCTTCTAGCTCTGATCACCCCCTACTAAACCCAAAGACAGGGCTCCTTGGAGAGGGGCACTACCTTCGTCTCTTCAGAACAGCCACAGCAGCCAGACAAGTGGAAGCACCATGGCAGCTGTGGCCTGTGTCAACAGACACACAGATCCCTTAGTGGCTTGTGTACCACACCCGGGTGAGGGGCTCTTTCCTACCTACCCCACATGCCTGAGGAAGCTGCAATTCATGGCTTCCAGGTTGCTCTGAAGCACAGCTATGTCTTTACTAGGCTTCTTTAAGAGCTCCATGCTAGATGTTCCCCCCAACTTCCCCCAGGATGAGGACAGGAAGCCCCATCAGCCTAGAGGCCCCACATCTTCCTGTCTACTTGTGATGGCCTGGACACTCTGGTCCTTGCCCAGAGCCTGGCTTCACCTGGCTTCAGCTCAGTGTACCCACCCACCTTGTTTTTTGTCCTGTGCCTCCTGGTGCCACAGTTTCTGGTCTAAGTGGTCAGAAGGGTGGATTTGAGGGCATGTGAAGGCCTGGAAAGTGGCTACTATTGCCAAGGTGGGAAGGTGAGTCCTTTCTGACCTGGAGTGACAGCTGTCTGTCTGCCTTGCCTACAGGCACTCACATCTTGGGGCCAACAGCTGAGAGCCAGGCAGGTGCTAGGAAGGCCAGCAAGTCGGGATGCAGCCACCACCTGGAGTACATTGGTCCTTCAGGGCCCAAGCACCTGCTGACCCTCTGCACACAGAGCAGAGGCCCCTATGAAGAAGGTATACCCAAGTGGGGAAACCGAGGCCTTGACTATAGGGTCGCAGTCGCTCTGGGTGTTAGGCCTTGGCCCCGGGGTGGGTCAGACACTGCAGAAGTTGGGAGACAAGGAGGTTTAAGGGCTTTTTAGTATCTCCTCTCAGAAGAGCCATCTGCAGTAGCCTTGGCCTTCAAGGCCTCTGTCAGCTTCATCTTGAACTTGGAGGCCAGGGGTCATATTGGGGCACTGAGAGTTCAAACCCAAGCCTCTGACCTGGCTCTGTCCTTCTTTAAGCTTCCTGACTGGAAAAGGAAAGAGGATAGGATGACATGGTATGAGCAGGGGCTGCTGTGGGTTCAGAAAAGGGGAGCACCCAGCAGGCTGGACTTGTCCTAGATCCCCACATCTCCTGCTGCCGCTCCCTACAGACCCTGGAATCAGGCACCCAGCATGGCTGGGCCTTGCAGCTTGTGGTCCTGGGGCACTTGTCCCGGGGCACAGTGCCCTGTCCCACCATTCCACTTTCTGCATGTGATCTAGAATGCAGCGAGTCCGCCGGGTAGGCCTAGGGGCAGGGGGAATTTGGGCAGAACTAGCCAAAGGCAGGGGTGGGAGACAGTATGCAGCTTGCTGGCTCCATGTAAGGAGCTGTGACAAGCCTGACAGGTTCAGGGACTTCCTACAGCATTTCCAGGGAGTCTGCATCTCTCAGAATGATTCCCACTCTCTTGTATAATTTTACTCCAATACAGGGTTTCTGTGTAGCCCTGGCTGTCCTAGAACTCAGAGATCCGCCTGCCTCTGCTCCCAAGGGCTGGGATTAAAGGCGCTCACCACTATTGCCCGGCTCTTGTAGAGACTTTTTCAAAGGTCAAAATGTCCTCTGGCTTCACTACAATGGCCATTCTCGTTGCCCTTCAGTTCACATTCATGGTCATTCTGGATAAATGCCCAGGGCTCCATCAAGTCCCTGCTTGGGATCCAAAGCACCCAGACCAGTCATATTGTGGGGGTTGGGGGGCACAGAAGCTCAGTGGATTGGAGGACGAATCCAAGGCATATGGTGATTCCAGGGGACCTGGATAATCCAGCTGGGGGCAGGGCCGGGTGGGCAGGGCCCCTATGAGACACAATAAGATATGATAGCATCTCGCCTCATCTCAGGCCGCGCTGGGCCCTTGCGTGCAGGATATGACCAGCCCTCGAGCCGACGGCGGCCCCTTTGTCCCATCTCTGGGGACCGATCTTATCAGCTGCGTCCACCGCCTCCATAATGGAAAAAATGCAGTGAGGAAATAAAAAGTTACCCACAGAGATAGAAGGGTAATAAATAAATAAATAAATAAACAAACAAACAAACAAACAAATAAATAAATAAATAAGGAGCCATCGTGGCTATGGGGAAGGGGCACCTCTCAAAGAGCAGCGGTATGTCATAGGGCTGGCAGGGAGTGGGTGGGGGTTGCTTCCTGGCTCCCATCCTGGGTCTGGGTAAGTTTTGGCAGCATGTTGGGTCTCATGGGGGGGTGTCTCATAAATACTGCTCATATGAGGGCAGTGATGCTGCCTCAGTTTCCCTTCTAGGGGAGGGTGAGAGAGAGGGGAGGTAACATGTCCCAGTAGCCATGGGTCACAGTGCTGTGGACCCTGGACCTGTGTGGATCCCAGTCGTGGGTATAGGGAAGCACAACTTTGCCCCACTTCTGCTTCTCTGCCTTACCCTAGTCACCCTCTCCATATCCCAGTGAGAAAGGACAGCTTTCTGGAGGAGGCCATCCCTGCTACCCATAAAAAACGGGAGGAACGAGGACGGAGACCCAAGGTCACCTCACGCCCCTGTCTTATTTCTACTAGATACTGGTGGTCATGAGAGAAACAGCTGGTGCAGCTGTGGCTCTGGCCAGGACTGGGCATGACAGAGAAGAGACTGGCAATTGGCGTTGGGTCTTACTCCCGTGATGATGGTGCTGGCAGGAGCGATTTGCCAGTGACGGTGCCCGTGGCCAGTAAGCCAGAGGCAGTGCTGAAGACAGTACCAACACTGGTATTCAGACAGCAGCAGTGACCATACAGGTGGCACCAGTAACAATAGCTGTCCCCTACCAGACACACGCTCATCAAGAGCAGCCCATCCTTTGTGGGGCTCAAGGCAGACCTGAGGCCACCATTCTGAAGAGGCCATGACTCTCAGGGTTGAAATGACATATAGACCTTACAACCGGGGAGGGGACAGGTGGGAAACTGCTGGAAGGCAGTGGTGGAAGCTCCCCTGGCAAGGCTAGGACTCCCTTGCTGATGTCTAGGCCAGCTGTGGGGCTGCTAGCTGGGCAGGAAGCCGGTGGGAGGGCGGAGAAGGAAGCGACTTGATTAGTGCCGCCACCGAGATAGCTTGCCCTGGCCACAGACAGCGGGTCCCGGAAGCGGGTGAGGTCAGTAGGACAAATGCGGTGGGCAGCCTGGCCTGGGGCCCCTTCTAGGGCTCCACCTGCATTTCCCACTGGATGTCCTGTTGTCCATCCACTTATCCTCTGCCTACAGTGTCCACTGAGATGCCCTTGTGCTGAGATGTCATGGTAGGTAACATACACTCCTAAGAAGTAGGCCTGTTCAGTTGTCTCCAGAACTGTCCAACTTGCTCATCTGCCTCAGTTTCTACATCTGTAACGGGGTACCACAGTGGCTCCTGCTGCCTGAATAGTGTACTCTAGTTTCTTCTGAAGTCTTTTTGGAGTTCTCTTTACACCAGTGGGATCTGCTCCTAGAGCAGACCTTCCTGCACGCTTCGTCCCCCTACTACTCCTGATGCCAGTCCACCGGCTGTGCCTTGGGGGCCATTCATCAGGTCTCAGAAAGAGCTCTGTAAGAGTCCCGGACCCTGGGGTTCTTAGCCAATCCCTGCCCCCATGTCTCAGCCACATTTCTGCCACTCTAGTTGCTGCTCAGAGGGAGTCCTCAATCCTGAGATCTGTAACAGGCTGGCAAGAACCCAATGCTCAATGTATGAGAAGCAAGGAGGGAGTGGGAGCCAGCATGGGGAGGAGGGCAGTTTGATGGGTCACCTGTGTAGTCCTGCTAGTGACAATCCCCCTCCTCTGTGGTTTCTAGGACTCAGTACCTCAGAACAGTTATCAAGGTGGAATCAGAGCCAAGGCTAGCCCAGGACTCATGTGGGCAGGGCCAGCAGGCAGCTGGGGTGGGGTGTGTGTGTGTGTGTCCATCTTCATCTGTCAGCCATCCTCCCACGGCCCAAGCTGACCCAAGGCTATGACCTCTGAACCCTGTTTCCAGGATAATCACCTACTTACCACAGTCCTTCCTCGATGGGCTCCTCTACCTCTGAGCCTCCTTTCTCCTCACCCTGCATTTAGGTCTAGCTGTGTACATTCAGTTCAGGCCTTTCACTCTGGCTTCTGCCCCAACACACTATTTCTGGGTGGGTGATGATATATATAATGGCTCAGAAAGTCCCATTCTGACACCATCTAGAATCATGTCTGGGGTGGTAGTGTCTCCAATAAATCCCAGAAGGGCAAGGTCCTCCCTGTGTCTTTCCAGCCCCAGAGGAACTCAGTGACGGCATATTCAGGAAGAATATGCCGGACTGTAAAGATACAGTTTCCTTAGGTCTTTTCATCCTAGCTTCAGATCGCTCAGCAGCCCTGCAGTCTCAGAAGAACAGTCTTCAAAGGGGCTCCGAGCTGCTGGACTGGTCTCTGAAGCTGACCCCAGAGTGACCCCTGTCATCTACCAGTGCCCCCTCCCCCGCAGGCTAATCTAAGACAAATAGGCCTATCACCCTCCACGCCAGGCCCCATGATAACACAAAATAGCTGGAATGATTTTTTTCCCACCCACACATGCCAGCTAGTCAGCCGTGGGGAGGGGAGCAAGGCCAGCTATCGGCCCATCTCCCAGGCTGTCCATCAGGACGAGCTGTCCTGCCTCAGCCGCCAGATAACAGGCCTTGAGGTTCACACAGAAACCCCGGGCCTGCGAGATTAGTTAGCCGGACACAGTCTAGATAACAAGCTACTGCTCCATGGGAGGGAGGGGGTCCCAGTTGCCTGCTTCCCTGGGACCCTAGGCAGGAGATCTGGCTGGGGCCTCCAGCAGGAAATGACCAACAACACCTCCTGTGGCCCTAGCAGCAGCCCCTTCCACCCCGAGACTGTGGGATGCTTTAACTCTGATCTAGTTTCCCTAGCAGCTGATCAAATACCTCCCAATGTCTTTCAGCATCTCCACTGTGTAGCCAAGAATTGGGGATTGGGTGTGGCTCAGGGGTGGAGTACTTTCCTAGTGTGTTTGAGAGTTGGGATTCCAACCCTAGCACCATGACAAGACAAGGCTGCGAGGGCTGCCCTCAAAGATTATGGCTCAGAACCCTGACCCGTCTGTGCCCAGCACTCTCTCCCCATGCCCACCCTAGCCCTAAGGCTCCATCATGCCATGCCCCCAAAGCCTCATTGCATATTCCAGCTCCTTGTCTGAATAGCTCCCTCCCCCCTAATTTGCCTTTCAGTCATCATCTTTGAGACAGGGTCCTTCGTCCTTCTCTAGTGCTACCATCTGCTCCCCCACTTGGCCTTGACACTCAGGCACCCTTTTGCTGACTGACACTGCTCAGGGACACGCTGACCTGGTACATGGCCCGCCTTCCTGGCCCTGCCTCCAGGAGCTGGGATGGGCTGACTGGCTCTCACTCAATTCAAAGCAGCTCCTGGAAAGAGTTCTGGGCTCCAAGTAACTCCTGGGTGGAAGAGACAAAGTCCTTTCTGGCTTCTCTTCCCTTCACACTCTGCCCTAGTTGGGCAGCCTGGCTCTGGGGCCTTAGCACCCAGTTGGGCTTCCTCAGGCCAGGACTGTGAGGTCAGCCGAGCTCCTAGCTCTCAGCTGTAAGGGACCACAGGACCCCCCTTTCCTGCTCTACTTTATCTCTGGAGCCTGGGGTGAGTTTACAGGACTTAGCCCTCCCCAAGGGCCACATGCTCCAGTAAGAATTCTACAGTCACCCCTTTTTCAAAAGTGCATGAGCCTGAACACTGGGAGCTGCATCATTCCCAGCCAGCGCTCTCTTCTTCCACATCTTCCCTGGGTCTCAGGATGCTGCCAGACCTTGACCTAGCACCTTGACCTTGGATGGGGAAGCTGCCCCGCCCCCATGGCTACCTGCTTATTCTCTCTGTCCCTGGCCCTTACCCCTGCTGGCCTGTCTCTCCATAAAGACCCTCCCAGAAGATCAGGCAGGGGCCCAGCCCAATGTGTATCCTTTCATGGACTCAGGCAGATGAGCCTGGAGGAGCTTAGGTGGCTGGTTCTCCTGTTGCCTCTCCTTTACCTCCAGGGGTTTCCAGCCTGGGGATGACTGAAGGGATGCTCCTGGGTCACCTAGCATGTTCACATGGTGCTGGTGTGCCTTTCCAAGTCACCCTGAGGTCCTCTTGCCCTTCCCTTTACCATCTGCCTCAACCTCAGGCTCTGCCTCTGGACCCTGCTCTTAAACTTCAGTGACCAGAATAAGTTCCAGGTCCAAGACACTCACAGGGCAGAAGAGCCACGGCTCAAGTCCTGGTGACTCCTGCCCCCACTGCTAGCTATGGCTGCACTCACACTGACAGCGGCTGGAACTCTCTGGGCCTCTCCACTCACATTACAGAACAGCACACCCAAGGCAATGGATTGGGGCCCCCATAGTGACTCAGTTTGCCTCCCATCCTGGTACCTGCCCTAGCCTCCCAGGCGGAGCTCCACTCTGCTGGCACAGGCAGACCTTACACAGCTGGTATACTGATGACATGCGTGCAGGCTTGGGGGACCTGGGAGGGTCATGGTCCCTCTGTGTCCCAGATCCCCCAGTTCTGTGGAGTCTTGTGGAAGGAACTGGATAGGCTATTGATTCCCTTGCTGAGGCCAGCCCTGGAGGAATCCTTAGAAGACCCCACAGCATGATACCTGACTGACAGCAGTCTGAGTCTGTTTATTTCTGCTCTTCTGCCACTTGCTTAAGACTATGCCAGATGGACCATTGGGTGGGGGGAGCTGACAGAGCTAGATGGGATGTGCAGCCTGACAGGGCTGGCGTGTCTGAAAGCCAAGTCCTCTTGAATTGAAGGGAAGGTGACAGGAGGAGTTGTGGCACTGAGGGGCACCAGGCACTGGGGACAGGTCCCCACATCCCACATTAAGGCAGCTGTGCAAGGTCAGAGATCTACTTTCAAGCCTTCTGCATAGCTGAGCTGGAAACAGCCATCACTCCTGCAATCAAAGTCATCTTGAAGATGACAGCTCAGACTCTCTCACTTTCTGTCCTTCTTCCCAGTTAGAACTCAGCTGAGGACCACGGGAAGCCAGGGTTGGGTCTCAGCAAGGGTATCCTGAGCCCTGTACACAACTTCCCAGAGCTCTGGATCCACAGTGTGACCTGTGGCCCTGTGAGACCCAGGGTGTGTCCCTGCTATGCCTCAGGGGCCATGCAAGCCCTCTTGCTCCAATCCTCCATTTTCCCCTCACCTGCTGGGCTCAGGCCCAAATCCACAGGGCCCTGGCTGCAGCCCCTCTGACTCCATTCTCCCTTGGCTCATGGACTCTCCGGGCCTTTGCATGGCCATTCTTTTCTTGTAAGCTCCCCTCTCTGGCATCTACAAACCCCTCAGACAGCAAGATGCAGTGTGCCTTAGAAGGACTATCTAGGTCACTCTCATTCTACACAGCATCATCTGGTTTGTTATGAGCGCTGAGAACAGGGCTCCCCTGCTGTGTGCACTTACAGACTTTTATCTCATGTGCTCATCTGAAGGCACTTTCCTGGCATTTTCCTTGGGTTTTATACTCTACACATGACTACACCATCCCCACTGCCCAGAAGAGGGTGCTGAGACCACACTGTGGGGTCAGTGCAAAGCCGGACTCTGGGCAGTGTGCGGCCATCAGATCTGCAACAAGACATGTCCATTGTGTTGCTCAGATGCACAGGTAATGCAAAACCAGCTGCTGGAGGGGTTTCTGCCTGCACTCCATCAGAGGGAAACCACACTGCCTAGTAGGTGACAAGCTGGAGGGGCACAATGACTCTCCCAAAGCCATTGTACAGAATAGGAAACTGAGGTCCGGTGGTCGGCAGCCCACCCAGAGACACTTAGCAAAGCTGGGCTCGTGAAGAACTGAGTGGCAAGGGCAAGACACAGAACTCCTGACAGTGGACCAAAGCACGACTGTGCACTACCCAGACTGTGGGATGTTTTGGGGCAGGAGGGAGGTGGGCGCAGTGACTGAACCAGGAGAGGATAGGAAATCATGACAGGGATGGTAGTTTGCACAACCTTGGGGCTGCACTCTAGTGCTTATAAAGCTCTCGAGGAAGTAAAATTATACTTGGGTCTGCAGCAGTCAAGTGACTGGGCCTGGGTGTCACTGGCAGCACGGGAATCAGGGCCACATGGGGGTTTCTTGAGGGTCATTTTTCTTCTTTTTCTGTTTCTCTTGTGCACCTCTCTCTCTCTCTCTCTCTCTCTCTCTCTCTCTCTCTCTCTCTCTCTCTCTCTCTCTCTCTCTCTGTGTGTGTGTGTGTGTGCAGGCCCAAGGCTGATGCTGCTGGGAGTCATCTTTGATCACTCTCCCACCATATTCCCTGAGGATAGAGGGTCACTAATGGCTAGTACTGTTAACTGTTAGTTAGCTTGCTCTGGGGATCCTCTGTCTGACGGGAAAACGAGTGGGCTATATCCACTTGTATTTATGTGAAACACCAGTCTTCATGGTTATGTGGCCAACACTTTCATCACCAAGCCATTTTCAGCTCCTCCTGGAGGACTTCCCTTCATCTGCTCTAGGCCTGGGCCGTAGGAGATAAGCTGTCTCGTGTATGTACACCAGCTATGGAGAAGCAATAAGACCAGGCTCCGGGACAGCCACTTTCTGGGGCCTGTTTAAATCCTGTCTCATCAAGAGAGGAATCTGATAGGTGGCCCCTGATATTTACATGTCTGGGTTGCAACATCAGATGGTATCCAGTATGGGCAGAGACCTCTGGAGATCCCAGCCCTGGACTGTCAGCTCTGTCGTGGGTCCAGTGACCACCTTACTTCAGGCAGAGCAGATGGGAATGGGTTCAGGTCCAGGAAGAGCCAGACAGAGCCAGAGGAAGATGTGGAGTCCAAGCCAGCTCTATACCTTCTCTCCAAAGAGGAACAGTGGAAGACGCCTCTCGGGCAGGTTCCCTGGAACAGGCTGGGTTGGTTCGTTTGGTGATGGTGGTGGTGGTGGTAATGGGGACACAGGTCAGAGGTCACAAAGAGTCAAAGGCAACCCACAAGGCAAAAGTGGCCACTTGGTCTGTCACCAGACTGGGCACTGCCTTCAAGCCTTAACCCTACAACCCCATTACAGGCTTGGGCGGCCCTGGAGATAAGAGCCCCCGGGGCCTCTCCAGCAGCTTCCCCAGTGGGTGATAAGCTCGGCCTGTGTAGGAGCTGATAGGCAATGGCTACCACGGCGGTTGGCCAGCGGCCACTTATCAACCCCATCGCTGCCCACTGCACAGAAATTCCTATCTGTGGGAGCCGATAGGGTACCGCCTGGCCCCTGAGGATGCAAATAACTCGGGAAGCTGGGGTGCACCCTGACCCCAAACCACAGCCCATGGAGCATAAGCCTTCACAGGGGGCAGGGCAGGCTGCAAACTGTGAAGGCCTTGCTTTTCCATCAAGAAAATGAAGTAATAACACTTGTGTGGACGAGGATGGTGAGTAATGTTCAACACTGATGTGAATGACCTGGCATCTGGGCCTCGGCAGCAAGAACAGTTCCCAGTCAGTGATGTGCACTGTCTCTCTGACCATGCACTGAGGGGGTATAACACTGTGCTGGCCCCACGGGGCTGATGGAAGGACCATCTATGCCTTCTACCTGCTTAGCGGCCACTGAAGTCCGTAGACGCACATGATCCCTGCCACCCCCAGCAGGCATTGTCCACATTATGCTTGTGGACATGGAACAGGGACACACAGGGGCACGCTCCTGATGCTGAGTCAGTACTTACGGACTCTATTCTAGCAGGAGAAACTAAGTCAGCCTAGGGCTGGTTAGAATCTGGGCAGTCTGAAGACAAGGCTCTGCCCAGTTCCATGGCTTTGGGCATGTGAGCAGAAAAGGCCCTGGCACCCATGTGATCACGTGACCAGGTACAATGACTCCCATCATGGTACTGTGATCTGGGGACACTGGCCTCAACTGAGATAGGACCCTGGGTCAGTACCCAACTCCCACCATGCACCCCAGGAGGAGTGGCCATCTTTGCCATACATTTCTGCCAGGTCGTCTAGAGCCCTGAGAGGTGTGCTAAGCATCCACGTACTAAGAGGTGTCAGAGGGGGGTGCCCCAGGACAGCCAGTCATGGGACATTCTGGGAATGGATTCAATTTCCACACAGAGTGTGGGTCCCCCATTCTGGCTGTGGCCTTCTGGGTTCACCCCCTCTCCATCTGGCCTCAGGCTGTTATTCCATCGGGTACCCACCACACACCTGCCACCCATCTTCCTTAGCACCAGTGGCAGACATCACCAATTGACTCCTGCATTCCTCTGATGCCTCAGGGCCCCACTCAGTTGCCCCTCTATTGAGAGTCCAGTTAAAAGTCTGTTGCTTTTCAATTTGGACCCCAAGTTCCCCAGGGGAGGAACAGGGTCTCTGCCCTGGCAAAGCCTTCTCTGATCCCTCAGCAAGACCCTTGACATGCCTTCTATCCATAGATGGGAATCTGGTGATAAGACCTAGATTCTCACACACAGCTGAGACTCAGTAACTGTGCACATGTGTTGCTCACCCACATGCCCAGTCTCCAAACTCCTCCCTCATTGATACACATACCACTTACCCCACCTCACCTATTTACCCTGCACAGAGTGGCTCTCAGCCCTCACTCAGTAAGAGCCCTGGAAATCACTGATGCCCCCACTGTGCTCCTGGGCCATGGTATCTGTTTATCAGGAGCAAGGGTACCATGACTGCCACATTCTGGGACCTGGGAGATCTGAGATGCAGCTGCCAATTCTAGCTTCGTATGTGACCAGCCGCACTCACTGCCCGAAGATATGCAAAGGCACAGGCCTGACTGCCTATGGGGCAAGTGGTAACTAGGAACCTCAGATGGGCTGCAGCCCCCAGGAAGGGCAGGTGTTCTCCTTCTCCCACAGCCTGAGCCCACCTGGGCACTAGCCAGCTTAGCATCCCAACCGTCTGCTGTGGGGAAGATCCCAGACTGGCATCTCCAGCCACATCCTCTAGATACCCCTCCAGGGGCCTGTTCCTCAGTCCTCATTGCCAAACCTTCCAAATGCTTCTGTCTACATCATGAGCTTTGGGTATGGGTACTCTGGAGACAACTCAGACCACATTGCTTGGGCCAACGGCATCAGTGGTCTCCAGAATCCAAGAGAGCCTAGTTCCCACTTGGCCCAGAAGGCTGTAAAAAGGCTGCCCTGGGGTCATAGCAATGTTGTACTGGGCTAGTCAGCGTGGTTACCTGGCCCACTCCAGGGACTGGTCATGGCTGCCTCTTCTTCCTTTTCCTCTTTCTCTTCATCCTGGGGCCTCATCTCCAACTCCTGTGCCCCCATATCTTCAGGACCTTCTGGGGACTCAGGAGGTGCTGGCACTGTGGGTGGACTTACATCTGTAGAGAGGAAAACATTGTCACGATCTTACTGGGATGGCCTATAACCAGGAGGGAAACTGAGGCCAGGGGGCACACAGTTATCTGCCCTCCTGCCTTATCTAACACAGCAGGTTTCCTCTTGGCCTTGTAAAGCCCCCAGTCCCTGCTGATCACAGCTGTAATAATTATTCTTTCGCTTCTGTCTGTCACAACCCAGTGCCCACCCAGTGCGCCTAGGTCTGTGGCCTCTGGCTCACTGGTCTCTGCAACAGCTGGGCCCCTCCACCAGCCCCGCACCCAATTCCAGCCCAAAGGGCATGTTTGCCTTCCTGGCGGGCCAGATAACCAGTGTGGCCCCCGATCGATGCGCTCCTGTAAACCCCCTGGGTGACGTCATGGGAACAAGCAGATTATTAATATCACGATAAGGGCTGTGATTAACATCAAATAAATCAATCCCGTGGTATAAAAGTCCTATTATTTTTGGCTATAAATCAAAGTGGCTGGCATCTGAGCTCCAGCCACTGCGAGGAGCCGCGCTGGACTCGCCTGAACGTCAGATATGCTCTTGCGCCGTTATCGCGCCCATCACTTCGTTATCACGGCCGCTGGTGCCAGGTGCAGGCCTGGCTGTTTGTCCCAGATCCTTCCCGGCCCCACCCGCCTACCCTCTCAGCAGCCCCAGCTCCCCAATCAGATAAAGACCAGCTCCCCGGGAAGCCGTGGGTCAAAGTCCAGTAGCCGCCAACCACTTGCCCTTTGGTAGCTCGGCCACAGCTGCCTTAGTGCAGCTCCTGATGGTAGCACTGATGGTGGGCTAGATAAGGCGGCAGCCTATGAGCATGGCACCTGCTCTTCTGGAGGTCACCCCGTAAAAACGGAGGCTCAGAGGTGGTCTAGGGCCAGCCATGGACAGCTTCACCCCTCAGCACTGTACGCCAGCAAAAGCAAAGAAAACAGTAACGATGAACAAGCTCCTGACTGGAGACTGGCCTGGCACCTGCCACCTCACTCCTGGGGCAGGTGTCCTTGGAGAGCTGAGAGTGATGGAGTCAAGGCTTGACCCCCAGGGCTGCTGCCAAGGATGGGCCAGAGCCTCAGGCTGTTGCTGGGCCTGGAACAAAGAAGGGATGTGGGAGAGTCCTTGGCCTGCAGACATTCAGTCAGAAACTCCGATACACTGGTGGGGTGCACAGTGAGGAGCCCCCAGGGGTGAAGGTCTCTCTGGAATTTGTTCCCCATCCAGACTCCTCTGCCATTACCTGTCTGTCATCCCTGTTGTCCTGTCATCAGAGTCCTCCTCCTTGCTCCTCATCGTCCTCCTTGTTCTGCTCTACCGTCCATCCCTCATCACCTTGTGTGCGTGTGTGTGTGTGTGTGTGTGTGTGTGTGTTTGCGCATGCGCGCGCTCCTCTTCATGTGTGGTGGTCAAAGAACATCCTTGGAGGTCTTTAGCTCTCTCTCTTGTTTTTTGAGACATTGTCTTCCATCGGCCTAGGACTCAACCAATGTGGCGAGGCTGCCTGGCTAGTGAACCCCAGGGACACACCCGCGCTCACCTTCGCAGTGTTGACATTAGAAGCATGCATCACCACACCTACATTTTAGAGATGCTGAGGCTGAGTCCTCAAGCCTGTGGGCAAGCAGGTTATTGACTGAGCCGTTTCCCCAGGTCTTTTGTCCTCTTTGTTGTCGCCCCCTGCCCCAGCTGTTGTCTATCCTGTGCCATCTGCTCTGTCCCTGTGTCCCCTGTACACTTGCTGGGACCACGGCCAGAGTACCAGCCCTCTTTGCATGTGGCACAGGTGGCTCCTTGGGGATCTCTGCTTCTGGTCATCACCTGTCTCTCCTTTGCTTCTGGTCATGTCACCAGTTAACGATCCTCCCAAGTAACCCAATAGCTACATTGTCCAATCAGAGGCTGGTGGGCAAGATGGGGTATGGCTCGATGATAGAGTGCTTGCCTAGCATGCTTGAAGCCCTGGGTTTAATCTCTGGCACTGGGGTGGTGGTGGGGAGAGTCTAGACTCTGCAAGGAATAGCAGATGTGGAATGGTGTGACCTGCAGCTTGGGGCGGCAGGTGGAGCAAAGGCTCATGGGTAAGGAATGAAGTGATCCCGAAGCTCAGAGCTGCAGACAGACATGGCAGGGCTTTAGACTCACAGCCAGGTAGAGCCCAGCACACTGAGTCAGGATGCAGGTATCTATCCCTCAGGTACCTCTCTACAATCTCTCCAGAACTCAGTCACTTCCAAAACACAAGCAAAATGCTGATCTCTCAAGGACTCTGCCTCTGTGAAGTCCCTCTTCTCTGGACTTTAGGGGGCATCTGAAGTCTCACCGCCCTATATCCCGCACCTGGCCTGAACTGGCCTCCTAGGATCTAGGTAGTGTGGGTGTCTGTGGGGTTTCCTTCCATGGCCCGACTCCAGCTTCAGAAATGCACCGACCTGGACAACTGCAACCAGGAGGCCCAGTAGAATCCAAGGAGGTCATGTGGGTAAGAAAAGGGGGCAGCGTGACAGTGGGATGAGTCTAAACCCAGACCTAGGTCGAATCTTGGCCAGAGTGTGGGCTGTGAGCCCAGACAAGCTTTTTAACCTCTCTGGGCCTCGATCCTTCAGTTCAGCAGATACAGTGTGTTCTTTGCCTCTGAAGAGCCTCATGGCTCTTCCTGGGTACAGCTTGATGTTGTATGTGGAGCCCAAGTCACAGCCTTGAAGATCCCGTGGACACCATTTCACAGGGATAAACATGCAGGGAGTGGCTGTGACTTTCCTGAGGTCTAGCCTTGGACTGGATATTCCCCACCCAGGCCTCAGTCACCTTAGCCTGAGGCTGGACCTCCAACTCACACACAGCTGACACCCCTCTCCCCTGACTCTCTCCAGGTCCTAGGGACAGCAGCTGCCTGCTGAGGCCCTCTGTTCCCCCATGAACTCTAGGAGGATGTTGATCTGCACACTCACCTTTTCTGGGTGGGCTTGGGGAATCTTCTATGGCTGGGGCCTCAGGGGATGCGGCCTCCTGCTCCATGGGGCTGATGTCCATGGCCTGGGTTTCTTCTCCGGCCTCCATATCTCTGAGGGAACCTGTGGACATGAGTCGCAGGGAAATCATGAGGTGCTTCTGGATAAGGCTACCCTGGTTTCCTAATGGCCAAACAGGCTCAGTTTTGGTGCCTGGGAAGAGTGGGCAGGACGAGGGTAGGGCCAGCCCCTCACCGAGGCAGAGGCTGTGTAAGTTTCCTGGAATCTAGTATGCTAGCTTCACCCTATGTTTACCCACTACCCTGCAACAATTCCTAAGCAGTAGAATGTCTGCTGTGTCAGCCCGTGAGTCTGTGTGTGAGCCCGTGAGTCTGTATGTGAGCCCGTGAGTTTGTGTGTGAGCCTGTGAGTCTGTATGTGAGCCCGAGAGTCTGTGTGTGACCCTGTGAGTCTGTGTGTGACCCTGTGAGTCTGTGTGTGA
>NC_022011.1:30056514-30076261 GCF_000317375.1 Microtus ochrogaster | reverse complement strand
TGTGAGCCCGAGAGTCTGTGTGTGAGCCTGTGAGTCTGTGTGTGACCCTGTGAGTCTGTGTGTGACCCTGTGAGTCTGTGTGTGAGCCCGAGAGTCTGTATGTGAGCCCGAGAGTCTGTGTGTGACTGAGAGTCTGTGTGTGACCCTGTGAGTCTGTATATGAGCCTGTGAGTCTCTGTGTGAGCCTGTGAGGCAGGAAGACCTAAAGCATCCATCTGAGCCCCCAAAAGACCCCATGTTGGTTTCTATTTTGAGTGTATGGTTGGGAGGGGCTGAGCTGCTTGTCTTGATAAGCAGGTATCCATTACCTGAGGACAGACAGACAATATGAAGGAAAAGGATAGGAAAGGCTCACACACAGACTCACAGACTCACACACAGACTCACGGGCTCACACACAGACTCACGGGCTCACACACAGACTCACAGGCTCACACAGCAGACATTCTACTGTTTGCTTATGACCTCCTACAAGAAGACTCTCAGGCCACCCCACACTTGGGGTTTGGTCCAGAGCTCCTCAACGAGTTCTTGTGCTCACTACACTGGGCAAAAGCATGATGGACACAAAGATAGCAGATTCACGACTGCTGGACTGGGTCAGGGCACAGGTATCCTTCACAGTGGGGACTGGGCCTCTGTTCCCCTCCCTCCAGACCATTTGGGGGGCATCCACCATGCAGTGGGAGATGGCAGAGTGAAATAAGCTCCCATGGTTTCACAATGACTCCCAGAGGACACCAAGCACAGGTCAGGGGTGATGCAACCTCTGAGGTCACCCCTGGGTATCAGCGATGGGAACAGAACTGAGGCCCAACTGAAACCCTTGCTCAGCCTGGTCCCCAGCTTATTCTCTTAAGCCACAGTTTGCAGGAGACACCTGTCCTGTCATTTTGTGGTCACTGAGGAGGGGAAGAGCCTGTGTCTAGGGTACACCCACTGGCATTGAAGGGGCTTTGAGTCTCAGAGCAGTGAAGCCTGAGACATTGGAGAAAATAACCCCAAAACCATATGTCAGAGGGCCTGAGGACACCCTAAGGTAGAAGGGACAGAAGGCATGCAAGGGCCATCTTTGGTTTTATTTTGTCTTTCAGACAGGGTCTCATGTATTCCATGTTTGCCCTTAAACTTACTATGCCAGCAGTTCTCAACTTGGGGGTCGTGCCTAAGATCATTGGAAAACACAGATATTTACATTATGATTCACTGCAGTAGCAAAATTACCGTTATGAAGTAGCAATGAAATAGTTTCATGGTTGGGGGTCACCACAACATGAGGAACTGTGTTAAAGGGTCACAGTGTTAGGAAGACTGAAAACACTTTACTATGTGGTAGAGGCTCCTGCCTCTACCTCCTGAGTGCTAAGCCTGGTATATGCAGTGCGGGGATCTAACCCAGAGCTTTGTGCATGGCAGACAAGCGCTCTCTACTGACTGAGCAATGGTCCTTGCCACTTCAGAGCCATTTCTAGAGACAGGCCATTGTCTTCAGGCAGGGGGATGGTCTAAGATGCACCCCCTTTAACACTTGGGGCCCCTAGCTTTACATAGCTAATGAAACCTGCTGCTCCCCAGAACAGTGGCTTAGGGCTGCTTCTTTTCAGGAGGCATGGGGGTTCTGTGGGAGACCCACAGGCCAGTGGCAGGGCCATCAGTACCAATACGAGTTAGCTCACACACAATACTAAAGCTACTGTGGGATCTATGGTACTCGTCATGTCAATGGCATGGGGACCCATGAGGATGGAATAGAGGCCAGGCTGGGACCAGGTTTGTAGAGTGATCTTTCAGAAGTGATAAGGGATATTCTGTATCTGAAGGACTAGGGTGGCTGCAATCCAGACCACACTACTGGGGGCAGTGCCATCCTGCTCACACTGGCCTCAGATGACCAGACACCACTCTAGGATGCAGGATGCACGGGCCTCATGACATTGCCTGTGGCTTCTGGGGGCAGGAAAAACCAAAGAACCATATTGGTTCCTAAGCCAGGAATGAGAGCAAGTGCAGGGGTGAGACCAGGCGATGTGTGTGTGGGAGAAAGTGGGCACACCTGAGGCCTGAAAGGAGGGAGTCCATCTTTAGCCTGGGGTATGGGGGTGACATCACAAGTTCCAGGAAGAGATAGGCTTCCTAGCTGCAGTCCTGTGGGTGCTAGCGCTAGACCGAGCCTCCCAGGAACAGGGCTAAGGCTCACAGGGGCAGACACATGCCTTGACTCGTATGACCTTGAACTAGGGTTGGAAAACAGGGCTACGGTGGAGGTCCACCCTGAGTGGAGCCAACCCTGAACAGGAGACTGCCCTGCCTAGGCCCAGGCACCCATCTCTCTGGAGGGGCTCCATGCCTCTCCAGGGGCTGAAAGGCACCTGGAGTCTCACTTGCCTGCTCTAGCAATGGGATGAAGCCTGCTCTCAGCAACTCTGGGACTGGCATTGAGCTGGGCCAAGGAGGGGGCACAAGCGGAAACAGCCTTCCCCAGTAATGTCATGGAGCCCAATCTGGTGCCCACCCAGGTGGACCTCCCACACCCAGGCGCCTAGAGCTGGGATGTTCCTCAATTTATAGAACAAAGGCAAAAGTGCTCCTCACAAAGCCTCGTGGATGAGCGTGGAGAAAGAAGCCAGGATGACAAGCAGCTTACTCTGACGTTGTTAATCCATTTCCAGAACAATTAAAATGGCTATGATAATGCAGGAGAGAATTACCACGGCAAACAGAGAAAGCCCACAGATGGGATGCGGCACTTCTGCCCGGAGCCAGCCGCTACGGCTTTCTGAGTCCTCCGTTGGCTTCAGCGGAGCCTAAGCTGGCACTGGGCCCTCGGGTACACCTAGACCCGCAAGGGCTGTGGAAGTAGAAAAGTGGGGGACGTTGGCCCTATATGCCAGGGGTATCCGTGAACCATGGCTGGACACCGTTCCTCCCCAGGATGTCCCTTGCTAGGTTCCTTCTGGGGACCCTCACTGTCCCCAACCAGCAGAGTGGCAGATAAAACTATGTCCTTGCTCTGTGACCTTGGGCAAGCCATGCTACCTCTCTGTGCGCTGCTACCTCTCTGTACGCCGTCTCCTCAGCTCTGGACGGAAACTCTCACAGCTGCAGCCTCCCAGGACAGCTTGCTGGCACCATCAGAGTGCAGCTGAGGGTGCTGGGGGCCAGTACTTTACAAACACCAGCTGTCACTGGTGACTGCCACCAAGGGCCCAGCAGGGGAAAGGAGTTATTAAGCACAACCTTGCACAAGGGGCCTTGGCTTAGCACTTCACAAATGTCCTTCCTTAACCCCTCTCACTTAGACAGCCCAGTGAGGTCATCTTCCAGTCCTGCCTCAGAAGGGGAAACTAAGGCACAGAGGGTTCGTGCTGAGTTAGATCTATGTAGAGGTAATACAGAATATGTAATATGAGCCAGACTGGGTGCCATGGGAATGGGGGCAAATAATGGTGAGGGTGTAGAGTGGGGAACCTAAGGCCAGTCCTAATTAAATTTCATTTCCATAAGGTGCCAAACACCCCCCTAGTGGGAAGTCTGGGTTACACCCACTTTATGGAAGGGTAAACTGTGGCCCACCCAACTAAGGCAGAGCAGCTTGCCATGGTCCTCAAGGAAAAGGCAAAGGGATGGTGCATGGAGAAAAGGGAGCTTGGACAACATTATGACCCAAGCAGACAGGCTGCCTCCGCAGCACTGTCTCGAACCACACCTCCCGTTACCCATAGTTAGGCGGATGCTGGCCCTGTTGCCTGGTTACTGCCCAGGTTGGAGATGTTTGGGCACAAGACTGCACTTCTGCTCAGTGGCATCCACAGGCCACCATGGTGGTCACCCACAGGCAGGACAGTGCTGGGAGCAGCCCCCACAGTGCCCTGAGCCCCTTGGTTATCACAAGGAGCAGATGCCCAAGCGCCCATCCGTCTCCTGCTCATTAGGCTGGACGCCGCTTGGGAATGAAAACATAATAGCTATTTGATTGGGGGTGAGATATTTTGCATATTGGCTCAGAGCTGATAGCGGAATTTCATCAACTCCCTTTTTCATGCTTTAAAACTGAATTATGGAGGTAGACTGTGTGGCAGGCTGATGCCCACTGCCTTCCAGGCCCTCTCCCAGCTCTGGAGAGCTGCACAGAAGGGTGGAGGTCACTGCAGGTTCTGAAGAGGGACAAAATCCCAGTCTGTGTCCTCCAGGCAGCAAGGAGGGCTGTCTTTGGTCCAGATAGGATTCTGGTCATGGGTGAGACCCCTGCAGACCACCCCATGGGGATAGAAACCACTATAAGAACTAGGGCAGCACCCACCTTTCCAAACCCAACAGGAGCCAGCAGACCAAGGCCCACGGGAGCCGGCCTGGCACAGGGTCCTTTCTTTAAGCCCACCTGGAGATTCTTTCCTCCCTTCCTATAAATGGAACCAAGATGATCTGGACCAGCTGCCTGCCCATGGCATCCGTGGACAAGAGAGCTCAGAGACTGATCTCAGGTACCCACCCCCGAGAACAGGCAGCCTCATCCCTCATCCCAGTTCCTTCATCTACTTACATACGCATTGAATTCACTCATCAAACCTTTCCCATGCCCTTGGTGTGGCAGATTCAGGACCAGGAGCTGGAGACAAGGCAATGACCAAAGGTGCCAATACGCATGTCAGGAGGGAGAGCTGTTGTGGGGTGGATTCCTGGAGGAGGTGGCAAGGACTGGTAAGAGATGAGGCTCACTGCCCTGGAAGCCAGGGAGAATGTAGTGAGGCAGAGGGGTAGCACACACCAGGCAACGTAGGACCATTCCCTCATGGAAAATGAGGGCAGTCTCTTGAGGAGGATGGAGTCCACACAGCCATATGGGAGAGTGGCTGGGAGCATGGCCTGGGCTATGGTGACTACGCTGTTCCTTCCAGGTCTGGGGAGGGCCATCAGAGGAAACAGGAAGCCCCCCACCTTGGCTGGTAGAACCCTAGCCTCCTTACTTCACTGGAATGGCTTGGCACTGCCAGGAAGGAGACCCTGGCCTCCAGCAGGACCCAGCTGCCAGATAAGGCCTTGATAGCAGAGAGAAAATAGCAACAGATACAGACTTTCCCACCACTGGGCAGCGGGCAGCTAGGGCCATGGCGGGGACAGACAGGCGGCAAGATAGTCTTGTCCTCCCCGAGGGGCCGAATCTAGGGAGTTTAGCATCACAGGACTCAGACCAGGGGAGGACGATGGCCAGAGAGTCTAAGTTCTAAAGCCTTCTTGCCTAGCAGACACCGTGACCTAGGACAGTGGGTCCTGGTTAGCAGGAGTGGGGTCCAGGACCCACCTAAGCAGGGATTCTGATCCAGCCAATGCAGGGAGATGGAAACTGAGGCACATGGCACCCAGAGCTGCAGCCTTCTCCTCAAACAGACTTGACTTCACTCTCAGTTCTAATGGCTTGGTGATGCCCTGTCCAAAAACACTGGCAGGGTCAAGTTGAGGAACCTCGGAGCTGATTCTGACCCCATCACCTCAAGTCCTCAGGATCACCTCAGGCCATATTATGTACGGTGCAGTGGGGCCGGGTTCTCACAGCAGAGTCCCCTTCACCTCCAGTCTTACTACGTGGACCTGGCCCAAAGCTGTCTTGCCAGTGTGGCAAGGTCCAAGCCCCTCAGCATGTGCCCACCTTACATGCTTTCCAGGTCGGACATCCCTCACTAGTGCCCGGACCTGTCCTTGTGTGTCTACTGAGCTCCCTACGGCCCTCCTCAGTCTCTCCAAGGACTCCCCTTCAGAGTCCTCTAGTGGGGTGGTCTGTCTCCTTGGCAGCACAGTTTATCAGGTTGCACACTACAAGGTCAGAGGCCTGCAGGTGCTCAGCATGCCTGGGAAGGGTGAAGGGCCACTTGAACCTCAGTGTTTGTCTCAACCTTGACCTCAGCCTCAACTCATGATGCCCCTGGGGAGGTGCTGAAGAGACAGTACAACAGTGGAGGACACCATCATACAGAGTCCAGAGGGGGCACTGCCCACAACCAGGCTGGTCACAAAAGAGTTGGCCAGATAGCATGGCTTGTTCACTTGAGTGTACAACCTGCTCCAGCAAGAGACAGATGCCTGCTCCCTGGGGTTCCTGGTGATCACAGTCAAGCTGGGGCTGTGGCCAGAGCACACTGCTTTTTGGATCTACAACCTGGACACAGACACTGTTCACTGCATGGGTGGCATACATAGATATGTATATGGGGTGGGACAGGTAGCCTTTCTTACCCAGCGTATCACAGAGGGCACCCCACAGACCCTGGGATGGGGAGCTCATATCTCTTTCCGAGAGGTCTGAGCCCTAAGACCGTCTGTGTCTTGCCTGATTCTCTCTACCCTGTTAAGGTCTCAGGTGGCTGACCTGCTAACTGCTTCTGTGCCGGGCTGTGAGGAGCAGGAGGGACTAACCCCAACTGGCAAAGACTCGGAGCTCAGGACATCCTGGAAGGTGATATATACCTTCCTTAGTCCCTGGGCGGTCTTCCAGAGGCACCAAGTAGGGGGTCTGATGGAGAGTCAAGGCCCATAATCTAGTAAACACGGGTCCAGACAGACCTCAGCATTCAAACACTAAAAAGATCCTATTGAGATATGATTCACACACAATGAAATACAGGCTTTTCCTGCTGCTTGGCTTTTAAAGGCACAGATCTTTACTGAAAGGACAGGTGGAGGGGGGGCGACACACAGCCCAGATAAAATACAGGGCACTATGTGACCCTGCCTCGTGGAAAGAAACACACGCTGATGACCTAGGGTCAAGCTGGTTCCAAACACTTTGAAAGGAGTCACTGAAAATCTCTGATGTCAGTCATCTTCCCTGGCCTGTCCCCAGAGGACCCAGGGCTTCACATAGCTGTGAAGCCACCCAGGGCAGGGCTGGCCTAGTGCTCTCCCCTCCTGGAAATCTTTCCCACTCCTGCTTCCAAACCTCACACAGAAGTCAGCTCTGACTTGACAGAATGTGGTGGGCTTCACTGCCCCTCAGGCCTCGGGGTTGTTGTTCTGGCTAGTCTGTGTGGGACCCAGGCACCCCAGGCGTGTGCTTCAAGTGACCAGAAACGGTGTCAGGGCCTCTGGCAGGCTGCTGGAGCTCTGAGCATGCTAACTCTAGTGCCACGTGACTCTTATTAGCTCTCCAATTTGCTCTTATACTGCTTTAAGTGTGGGAAACTGAGACACAGAGTAGCAGGGTCTCTCTACCAGCAGAGCAGCTCCTGGTAAGGCTCTCGGAGCCTTGCCATCCCCAATCCTTGTTCACAGTGAAGAGAAGCAGGGATGGCCTTGCCTAGAGTTACTGAGTAGGATTCAGATACAGGTCCATGAGGCTCTCAGGACTGAGGTCTTGTTTCTCCCCTTGTTGGGCCTGTTTCTCTCCCTGATCCCACATCTTCCTTCCCATCTCTGCTTCTTTCCATCCCTGGTCCCTTTGTTCCTGGAACCAGAGACTGTTCTCTGCCAGCTGTTCCTGGTATGGTTGGAGTCAGGACACCCTGTTTTGTGGGGATGTCCCTGCCCCCTCCTTGGTTATCTGTAATCTTTAGAAGCTTTGGCTCCTTCAGCCCCGATTCCTGTAGACACATGTACACTGCCCTCAACAGCTCACTTGGGTCTGTCAGAGCCTTACTAAGCCTCACCCTGCAGGGATGTAGACTCCATGGGCAGAGGAGGAAAGTGAAGCAGAAGGCAACCATCCTGGCCACCGCCTGGCCTTAGGGCAGCTGCTCACACTGCTATTCGGGGACATACACAATGGAGAGCTGCCCAGGCTGCAAGATTCAGGGTCCCACATCTGACCTCATAGAGCTTTGGTGAAGAGTGGATGGAGAGGGAGGGATCAAGAAGTTCCAGGCAGGTCCATCCCAGATGAGAGAGGGCATTCAGTCTGGGATGGAGACAGGGATATAGGCCTCTGGACCTTGGAGGGTTAGCTCAGTCTACAGGGGATGTGGGGGGTTACTGGGACTTCTCAGAGGAGGTGGCATTTAAGCGACAGCTGAGAATACCCCAGAGAGGGCACTCAGGCAGTGTGTGCAGGAAGACCTAGGGCAGGGAGGGACCACAGAAAGTCCCAGCTGAGCACCCAGGGCTAAAGGCCTGGGAAGGAGCTAAGGTCTAATCTGTGAGCAGCACTGCCAGACATCAAGCTTGAGGATGCAGGACCCTGGTTCCTTGGGGTTTCAACAGCTACCCCTGTGGGCTCCCTCAGGATCTTCCACTTGACCTGAGCCTGGTCCCTTTCTCAGGCCATTTCTAAGCGGCAAGTTGGTGTCCTACTCTGTCCCTGGGGGCAGGGGCCTGGGTGGGGCAAGGCTGAGAGAAAGGGAGGCTAGGAGGAGGGAAGAGGGCTGGGGGCCTGAGAAAGCCCAGCCTGGCTGATAGAGAGAGATTGGTTTCAGCCGGAGCCTCGGGCCTGCCAAGTCCACATCCTATCTGCGGCCTGCGCTTACTCAACATTCATCACTGCTGAACTCGGAAACTTTATCAACGCTAAAGGTTGGCGCCATCTCTAGGCCCAGCCACTCCCGTCCCTCCCCTCGATGGGCCTGATAGCCACTGATAGATTACACAAGATTGTTTCACTCCGGGAACCCAAGGCCTAAGCTTCTGGGGGAGGGGCTGCATGGGGGAGGGCCCAGGACACCACCGGGGCTGGAGCTGTGCACCCTGAGGATGGTCACTAAGTGCACTGGGGGCCCTGTGCCAGGATGGGGCCTGGGGTTGTGGGGTCCACGTGCCAGGCAGGGGCGGCCGAGGCCACAGCTCAGAGCCTGGAGCAAGAGAGGAGGAAACAGAACAGTGGAGATGGGCGCTGAGGCCCGGAGTGATTCTTTCTCTAGATGGGCGATAAGAGCTGAGCGATGTGAGCGGGTTTCACTAATGGAGCCATCGCTGCGTGGTACAGGGCAGAGGGACGGAGGCAGATGGCAGCAGGAGAGGATGGCTCCTGTGTGACAAGCCGTTCACTCGGCGGGCTGGGCTGTGCCCACTCTTCGCCAAGCCTGCCTTGAGCCCGCGGCAGCTGTTGGGCAGAGCACAGTGCTCTTAGCACTCAACCCAAACCCACTATGGGTGCCCCATTCTCTCAGTGCCCTGCTCACACACGAGACCCTGTGCTGTGTGATTTCACACCCTCACCAACACCATCAGTGCCCACATCCCTCCCCCAACTCAACCCAACCGTGCTCAGCATCTCCCCCTCCATCTCTGATCCAAGAATGCTCTCAGCACCATGGGACTCCTACATCATCAGTGCCCCGGTCACGGTCCCGTCCCTGTTTCCACCTCAGAGCACATGGTTGACCCCTCAGGACTCCTCAGGCTCCTCTGTGGTAATGCCCGTGTCTCTGGCGGACTTGACTCCTAGTCCCTTTCCCTTTCTCCCCAGCCAGAACAGGCTGGTCTAGAAACCAAAAAGGTAGCCTTTATCTAGTAATAGACACCCTGTGCTTCTAGGGGCGGGCAGAGCTGTCCACGTGAGAAGGAGGTCCTTTAGCAGAGGCTGAGGCTTGGCCTGGAAGGCCTGGTGATGGTTTAGTGTAGGAATGTACTTCCGACCCTCACACCCATGTTATAAAAACAGAAGACAGAGACCCAGAGTGTGGGGGTCAAGACCGAGGTCATGAGGTCACTGCTGACTCTTCTTCCCTTCGGTCTTATCCCAGTCTCTTTCTGGTGTACCTTATCCCGCCACTAGATTGCACAAACCCACCACACCTGTGGCTTGAGGGTGCTGCGGGAATCAGTGTGCCCCCTTGCTGTGACCGTGGGTCCAGTTCTGCAGCACAGTATATCGAAGAGTGGAGAGGGTGGAGGCAAGGTCAGGTGTCCATTTCGGGCTTCGAAACAAACAGGTATGGGATGAGCAACTCTAGCCCCTGCTGCATCCCAAATGGCCCCACGATGTGGGTGGGGAAACCGAGGCCTGGGGCAGGGGAGGGGTCCAAAAACCATCCTGGCAGGCTGAGGGACTAGGTTTCCTCCCGTTTTACAGATTAGGAAGCCAGAGTGTGACAAACAGGGATCCCTGTCCTCACCAGAGCCTAAGGCCAGAGAGGCCTGGACAGCAAATGAGTCACAGGGGAGCAGACAGGGAGGACAATAGCACGAGCAGGGTCTGGAGGGAGCTGGGGGAGCGGCCAGCCTTTGCCGTCTGTCCTGGCCCCACTTCTCACCTTCCCATTCTCATTTGGCACCAGAGCTGGCTGCACTGTTTGTGGAATGACCAGGTCCTGGTGCCCGAGGGTGTGGCTTAGGTTCTGAGGTCAGCAGAGGTTACTCAAAGGCCGGCCTGTCCAAGGCAAACACGGATTCTGAAGAAAGCTGGGAAGCCTGGGAGGCCTTCCCACCCTGTTGGTCTAGGCTGGACAGGTGCATACTCTCATTTTAAGGAAAGGTCCTACCCCCTCCATGGAACTTCAGCCAATGCCTGAGCCTCAAGTCTGCTCATTTGCACTCTGTTTTCATTGGCTGCAAACCGGGGATGGACAGTAGTGGGAGGGGCCTATTCTCCGCTCTGGGGGCGGGACCCAGTGGTGTTGATTGTGGGAGCCCAGGAAGTTAAGACATCATAGGGCTTTGGGGTTTGTGGGGGTGAAGGGGTGGGAGGCGGAGGTAGAACTGAGTGTAAGGGGTGTTCTGGGAAGTGTTAGATTCTGGGAGAACTGATGAAGATTCTGGCAGAAAGGAAGTTTAAGGGAAAGGCCCCATTGTAACTATTCCAGACAACTCAAATCCATCCTGGGTGCCTTAGAGGAAGACACTGAGCCAAAGTCACATAGCCAATACGCAAGGGGTACTATGGGGACCTCCCCCACAGCTATATGCCCACTCCTTGACAACTCCTTCCTGCCTGCAATGTCTCAGAATGGGCCATGTGAGTCCTCCCTTTGCAAAATGATGAGGGTGAGGAGCCCAAGTTTTCCTTTAGATTTAGGGGCTATCTCTCCTGGCAGCCCCAAGTTGGGCCATGGGCTTGGCAGTATGTGTAAGTCTGCAGTGCTTTTGTTCCTGGCATTTGGAGGGGGTGAGATAAGGGGAAAGAACCGCGAGTGAGCAGGCAGATAGATGGGGCGATAGCGGCTCCTCCACGCATGGCGCCTATCACTCTTTTTATCAAGGTTCCCTTTCTTTCTTCTTTTTGTTGGGGGCCTGGGAGGGCGGAACACACCCACCCCATCCCCTCCCACACCGGTGGAGCTTAGGGAGGAGGCCTCCCTCTCTCAGGCACCAGCCTGAAAGGGAGACACAAGCCCCGAGGAGCACCGGAGAGGGTGGTGGTTCTGAGGCACCTGTCTGCTAGGATTCTAGGGTTCCCAAGCTCTGTCTCATCAGCTCCTCACAAGGACCTGCAAGGACACTCACTCCCTTGTCTGATGGGTAAGGCAGTCAGGCCCAGGGAAGTGAAATACCTGGGCCAAGGATACACAACCAGGGCAGATGGAGCCGAGAGTCCAGCTATGCCTCTCTGGCCTGGAGGCTAACAACCTGGTTAAGATCTGGTGGGCACAGCTAGGGGGCATGGGGCCCATGGGGTGGCCGGCAAACATGGCTAAAGGTTTTGGGGAACACATCCAGGGTCTGCAGGATGCAATCTTAGCATCCACAGCCCTGTTTACAGATACAGAAACTGAGGCTTAGAATAGGGAGATGCCTGGAGGGCCGTGGGCAGTTTGGACTCTAACCCCCTCTCGTGTCCCTGGGTTGGTTGGTTCAGTGTGTGACTCCTGCGACACTCCAGGTATGAAATTCTGGTGATTGATGGTGGTGAGATAATGACCTGGGTTGACAAAGACAAACATTCTAGAATCATCCAGGTGGAACCCTGAGCCTGACACCTCAGCACGCAGCCCTGTGGGAGCCGTTTGTCCTAGAGGGCAGTGGTGGCTCCCAGGGGCAGCAGACCTCAACCTCCTCAGCAGGGAAGCTACAGGTGCATGCTGCCATGCCTGGCTCATGTGTGTGTGTGGGGTGGGGATCTGAACTCCAGTCGCTACACTCTACTGACCGAGCTGCCCCTCCAGCCCCTCGAACCAACTTCCTCACCAAAGGAGCCTATGGGGCGAATGAAATGACGACAAGCAATAAGAAGTATAGACACACCGGTTGAGCCAGGCAGACAGGAGGGTCTCTGAATTCAAGGCCAGCCAGACCAAGTTTCATCAATCCAGGGCTGGGTAGTGCTGAGCGTCTGCCCTCTCTTGTGGCCACTCCTTCTCTCTGAAATGGAGAGAGCAGGCCCCTTTATAGAGGTGTGTGTGTGGGAGGTTATAACTGCAAATACCCCAGAACTTCTAGGTAGATGGAGGCTCAGTCTAGGTCAGAGTGCCTCCTGTGTGACCTTAGGCGATTTACTCAACCTCTCTGAGCCTTGAGTCATTAGAAGAGAAATGTGGGATGATAGGAGGACTCAGTGTCGTAGGGTGTATACAGCAACTCAATCAAGATAGCTCTCCTCAGTGTGGCCATCACTGGGATCATTATACCTGGGAAGACCCAGGACCACACAGGAAAGGTCCTGCCCTCCTCAGGCCTTCCCATCTCTGGGATTCCAGTGTTTGAGTTCTCAGGAGTGATTTTATAAACACAGGACAGGGGCAAAGCTGAGTGCCCCTACCCCACTGGGCCCAGCAGGGTTTCCACATGGCTTCATGGGGCCAGCTTGGCCTGGCCATTACCCCGGAGAGGTACTGGGGCTGACAGGCCTTGGCTTCTCTTCTCACACAGCAGGTGCCTCACTCCCCCATGACTGCCTTACCTGTCCCTCAGCGGGAGGATTAGCCTGGCGCAGCCCTAATCTTGGCGCATCACACCATCAGCAAGGATCTCGGATCAGCTCAAGGAGGCAGCTTTATCCAGACAAGCTTGCAATGGCACCCAAGCCCCATCTGGGTGCCGCCTGTCACGAGTGGCAGCTGGGCCGAGCTGGGAAGCACAATGGCTGAGGAGGACCTGGAGCCAATCAGGTTTTGGAATGCTGTGAAGCCCTCGCGGCCGGTAGGCGTGGCTTTGCATGGGCACCTCGACCCCCTACTGAACTACCTATGGTCTGACCAGGCACTGCAGGGCAGCAGGGCACACAGGCAAAGCTGTCTGGGAGGGTTGCAGAGGCACCATGTCTGCTGGGCAAACAAGGCCTTTTTGGTATGGAGATCTGCCCAAGGCTGTGCGTGTGTGCCAGAGGCTGCCATCAGCCCTAGAGGCTAGACCCTATGGCTTGGGAGTCTGTGTGCCGGTGTCTTCTCTGAGTGGGGCCTTCTGGACCTAGCTGGCTGCAGTTTCAGTGGCTGGACATTTGGTGGCTACCAGCCTGGTCTAGAGGCTGGGAGAGCCATCTCCTCAGAGCCGGCCAAGGGCGCCCCTCTAGGGCCCCTTTCTCTCCACCCTCCTTCCTACCTTCCTTTTCAAAAACATAATTTATCTGTGTATTATCAAGAAATCCAGACACTTTAATCAGTGAGCTATGAAGTCAGAATTTCCATTCTTATCTGCGGGAGGAGTGGAAGGAGAGGAGATAGCGCGGATCGCTGGTGGGGAATGTTAATGGGCAGGAGCCCAGGCCGCTGGCCACCGAGACGTGGGTATCTCCTCCATTATCGAGTCCTATCTTGCCAACCATCTCAGTGCAGTAATGGGGCCAGTTCAACTTTCCGAGTTATCACGGGAGCTGAAACCTGCACTGGAGGAGGCTGGGACCAGAGACAGTGCAGGGAGGACCAGGTTGCGGCTGCTCCAGGAGAGGGCTGGCCGGCCAACTGGGTGAAGGCCTGGTTTCCATGGACGGTCCAGGAGGCCTGGCGAGTGTTGGGATGCCTCTGTCCCTGGGCAACTGTACCTGATCGAGCTGGGTGTGGGGCTCATTAGGGGAGACCGAGACAGGAGGTGCCGTGGTGGCCCAGGAACTGGGAGGAGGCAGCATGGGAGCGAAGCCCAATGAGGCTGTGCAGCTCTGATCTTTGCTAAAACCTTGGCCCAAAGTTACACAGTGGAGAAAAATGTTGGGACCAGAGCTGGCTATGGTTGGGACCCACTAGAGAGTCTCAGACCCTAGGCTTGAAAATGGGTGCGGCTGCCCCACCTCTACCCAAGAATCAATGGTCATAGCTCTCTCCCAACCCAAACATCCAGAAGGTGGCTCCCCTAAGGATCTGATCCTCCAACTTTCTAAGCCAAATTGGTTTCCCCATTTGGGCTTTGAACCCAGGTTTGTTCAGGCTGGTGGGACCAGGCTGGGCTGAAACACACTCAGTCTGCGCTCACAGTGATACCTGGCAGCTGAGTGTGGGGAGACCAGTGGCTCATCCTCACCAGTGGCGCCCAGGTCTTTGAACCTGTTTCCCATCTACCACAAATCTCTGTGCAGAAACCGGAGGGGTCCTAGAGGGGCAGCTGTGGGCCCTGACCCTCACTGGGGGCCGGTTCCCTAAACAGAAAAGGGAGCTCTGCAGGAAGGAGCCAAGACCCCTAGCCCTGGCCTTCTTTCCTCCTGGGGTGAGGGAACAGGTAACTAAGGGAAGTATAAGCCTAAGGACAGATGGAAAGTATAAGGGAAAGCTATAGGGCTTGAAGTCAGATGTCAGGAGGAACTGGCAACAAGATGTCTCAGGGGAGACAGAATTACAGATATACTTGGGGACGGGCCATCAGCAGCAGGGGGAGGGAACAATGGCCCCCTTTCCCCTTCACTGGCTCTTCTTGGCCATGTCTCCTCTGTCAGCTCTTTGTAATCCTTCTCCCCCTCCCCCCCACCCCGGGTAAGCATCATAGTGCTATGTACAGTAGGGAAACTGAGGCTCACAGGGTTAGGACTCACATGAGAGCCCCAAAGACCCTGTAGTGCATCGACCTGTACGGTAGGAGCAGACAGGGTTGTGCAGACCATCCCAGGCAGGCTCTTTCCACAGTGAGAACATCATGCCTGGCTGTGAGACCTGGAGGCAGCTTCTCTGGTCCTCCATTTCTTACGGACCAAAAGAGCACTCCAACCCTCTATTTTTTCTGAGTGAGAGGGAGAACCCCAACCTCAGGAAGGGATGCAGAGAGATGTGGAGGAAGTGCTGAGCACATGGGAACACTCGGTGTGATGGGTGACACCGGCTGCATCTACTGCAGCCCTGTTCATTCAAGGCATGGAAACCAGCCTACGCCTAGAGAGGCTGCAGAGCGCTGCAAACACCACTCAAGTCACAAATGGGGAAGCCTAGGCTTAGCGCTCACGGCCAACCAGAGCAGGTGAAGGATGGGGGCACTTGAGCTGTGTGGGAGGTGCTGCTGATGTGCCTATCCAATTCTGCGTAAGCCCAGATGGCTGCTGAGGAGGGAGGAGGGAAAAGTCAGCCTGTAGAGGCCCCAGAGACATGCAGGATGGTGGGGTTGACCCTGTGGGTTACAGATCTCCGCTCAGAGAATCTCCACCCTGGCCACAGACCCAGCTTCTGTGTTGGTTGGCCTTGAGCAAGGCCTTGATGTTCTCACCCATAACAGCGGTGGGAAGAGGCCACCAGGGTGGTGTGTAACACACAACATTCAGGCTTCTGGCATATGCCAACACCAAAGCCAGCAGGACCAGCAGCATCCACCTGGTAAGAAGTCACCTGGCACTTCTGTGTGCACCACCAAGCCCCCGCTATGACCACAACAAGGAGGTGCTCTTATTAGGATCCCACTCTGCAAGGAGAAACTGAGGCAGGAAGGTCCACTTACTCATAGGTCTCCTGAGAAGTCAGGCTGAGCCTCTCTCCAGAGGACCCTTCTGTGGCTGTCTGGTGCTAGGCAAGGGCTTGCTTGTACACCAGAGTTCACAAGCGACAGGAGTCATACCACCAAGGGTCCCTCTGATTGGTCCACTCTGAACAGCACTGTTCCTCAAGTACCTACTGTGTACCACCCCTGCCTAAGTGGGGAACACCTGCTGTTTCCGTCCCTCAGATGACAGAACCCAGGCTGGCTGAGCACTGGGATGCCACCGAATGAGGCCCCTGGGAAGAAGCTGGGGCTGGGAGCTGAGTATCCCAAAGTCAGGGCCATACACTAAGGATGAATGCACACTGGAATGGGAAGGATGGGGAAGGGCAGTCCCTGTCCCCTTAGAGACAGACCACCCAGGGTTGGTATGGGACAGCCCTAGCCAGTATTGCAGCCATCGCCAGACACCAGTATGGGCTGCTTCTGTTTGCCTAGGCTCTCAGCAGTCCCTGTGGTTCGCTGGGCCCTGGCCAGGGAGGGTCTGAGCTCCTAGGCCTGGGTATCTACATGCGAAGTTGGCCAGGGGTGTTTTCCTGTTAGGCCACGTGATCTCAGCAAGCCCCATCTCTGTGGGGCTCAGATGTGTCATTAGTGGGAGAGCCAGCCCATAGGTAAGAGCTCGGCTTCCTGCAGGCCACACGTGTGTACATGGCCCCACATGGGGTAGAGGTGGCCCGCTGAGGGTCTGTGCTGCAGCTGAGACATAAAGGGCTCTGTTCAGGCAGCTTACGTGCCATGGACAGCTCCTCAACCTTCTCCATACTGGTGTCCCCTCAATCCCAAGACTCCCCTCCTTCACCAGACTACCAGCTCCTCTGCAGATGGGCACTAACCTGGGAGGGCCGAGGGGTTCCACTCGGCTGCCCAGATCCAGACCACTACAGAACACAGAGGGGAGAGGAAGATCACAAAGGCTCTGGTATTGGGCTCTCTGACAAGGGATCACCAGCGCACAGAAGGCAAGCCACACACTAAGGCTGCACAGTCCCGGTGCTCCCTTGACAAATCAGTGCCAATATGAAGGAGGGAGAGGCTGGCCAGTGACAGGGGAGGTACCAGGATCCCACATCTTTTCCACATCTGTGGGTCAAAGGGCAGGGCCCCTGTGTGTAATACACTGAGATGGCATGGAAAAGAGCTTGGGAGCAGGGACGTTCCATCTCAGAAAGGCGGGGAACCACAGACCTGACCTGATCACGAAGAGACAGGGGAAAGAGAAAAGGGAAGGGGGGCTTAGGGAAGGGGCTGCAGCTGCTTTGGGAGACAGGCACTGTCACCCCCACATTGCGGATGGGAAAGCAAGGTTCCCACCCTCCTGACAGGCCTTTCACACAGTCCTATGGGCAATGGGGGGGGGGTGCAGAAATCCTAGCAACTATCTGGCTTTGGTGGCCCAAAGAGTGGTACCCGAGGGAGTCAGGCTCCTCCTCAGAAGCCTAAGGAGCTGAGTGGCAGCAAAGATGCCCCAGAACCTGAGAGGCTGTGGGCTGGTACAGCTCTGTAAAGAAGGACAGATGCTAAAGATGCCTGATTGGGGCCCCCAGGTCTCCACTGGAGAACGAGCCCCCGGTGCGCTGCCTCGACCCCATTGAAGGGCCACACACACTCATGTAACACTCACATAGGCAGTTGAGTTCTTAACTACGGGTTGGCTCCCTGACTAATAACATGGGGTGAGCATAGGGAGCCACACAGGGATGGGGCTTGCCAAGGTCACATGGTCTGGCAGATGGGAGTGGGTGGGGGCATGCATGACGTGATGCCTGAAGACCATTGATGCTACTGCCCCTCGCTGCGCCACACTTTCTTCAGCCAGAAGAGGTCTGCAAGGCAATGTGGCTGTGGTCTCAGTTTCCCCATCTGTGAAATGGGAACACGGACCGTAGGCACCTCCAGGCAGCCTAAGAGGCTGGTGGACAGGAACCAGCCAAGGCCTGAGTATGGCTAGGCAGCTTCCATGCGGGATGGGTCCATGGGTTTTGTGATACCAATCGGGAGGCAACAGCTGCCTCCGTGAGGCCTGTCGATGGCAGATAGGCCGGCCTACAGTATTATTCACGAGCCGTCAAGCCCCGGGACCGTCTGGTTGGCATAGAAACAGGAGATAAGGGGCACAATTAATGGCATCACATTCCTCCTCCTTTCTCCCCAACTGACCCACTTAAATCGGTGCCATACTGGGTTCCTGTGACCTCCGGGGAGGGGCCTGGGCCAGAGGGACTGGGTCCGGGGCTCAGGCCAGAGTAGGGCTGGGTGAGGTTTCCCCAGGGGCTGCCCTTGAGTTGAAGCATCTCAGAGAGGAGCACCAGGATGGCAAGGGCAGCTGCAAAAGACCGCAGAGGCCTTCACTCCGCCCATAGGTCCACTGTACAGATGTGAAAATTAAGGCCTGTGACTGAGAGCAGGCAAAAGCCAGAGGATGGTGAGACACCTTGATTGAGTTCTGGTCCCAACAGTAAGGGGCAGTGTCCACTTCACGCTTCTCACTCTGGCTTCACTACTTTCTGGGACACAAAGTTAACAAAGTGAATTTCTAGTACTCATTCACAACGATGTGAGCACGGGCCTTTCATAAGTTCATTAATGCTGCTGTCTTTGGCCCATGTTGTCCATCTGCTGTGCTCTCAGGCTCCAGAAAGGTAGGAAAGCCACTGGCAGGTAGGATCAGAAGGCCGAACAAGAACTCGAGACCGCGTGTGGTCTCCTCTGCCAGGAAAGGGTTCCCCACAAAGGGCCTCCCGCCTTGGACCATTCTGCATAGGCTCTAGGTTTGAGCTCTCGGACTCTAGAGACCATCAAGTACCAGGCCAGTGCTAATGACTAGGGCTTGGGACAGCAGGGTCGAGGCTGGAGGGGGCAGCTCGTGTTCGTTGGGCTCTGGATGACAGACATAGTCACAAAGGAAAGACATGGAGGCAGGAGAATCTCCAGAAGGGGTCATGGGCCACCAGCACCCTTGAGGGACCTGACAGCACGCACCACCTATACGCCCAAGGGGAGTGGAGAATGCTCCGTGTCCATAAAATACAGCTAAACCCACCCAGCTCCCGCTGGAGCTTCACCCTGCCTCTCCTGGGAACGGGGCTGCCCCGTGCTGTCAGTACCACTGGCCCTGTAGGTGGGTGTGAGGTGATAGAGGGAGTTGGCAGATGGCTTCTGAGCTTGGAGCAAATTAGTCATCCTGTGGCTACCAATAATTTGCTTAACTGAACTGTAAGAATGTGTGAAAACACCTCCTCGGAGATGGAGGGCGGCTGCACCAGGTAGGATGCTTCCTCTAAGCCTCTGTCCAGGGACCTAGGTCTTTTAGCATCTGGGATCACTAATTCCTGCCTGACCTGGGGACTCTCTGTAACCCTGAATGCTTATCTCAGCCCTATTTTTCAAAGAGGGAAACTGAAGCAAGCCTTCCTGACTTCATTCTCACTTACGGGCACTTTGCCTTTCGGCTCCTCACATCCCCAAACAGCCCAGTTTTCCAAAGCAGAAAACTGAGGCCAGGTTACTATCCATCAAAGTGCAACCATGGCTGGCCTATCCTTGGCAGTCTAGAGGCCAGGTATTGAGAAGTGGCCCCCAAACTTCTCACCTGCTTGTGCCTCCTCTCTCCTCTCCCTTCCTCATACCGTGGATAGAGCTGAGTAAGGGCTTGCATACAGCAGGTGCTCAATACTACAGAATTGCATACAGCAGGAACACAAAAGAGCACTCCTTCCACTGCACACAGCACGCAATGAGTTCTCCATACACACCTGTCTGCTCAGGCAGATTTATACAGATCTCTCTGGATGTCTACCTGCTGGACTTCCCAAAAGCAGTCAGGTCTGTGGAAACTACCTCGAGTTTTTCTTCAATAAAACTCCACGCAAGTCACACCTAAGACTTGCCAGGAACCAAAAGCAACTCAGCATGATTCAGGGGAAACCACCCTTCGCAGGTGACAAACCGCCCCTGGCCTCTGAGTGCAACCTAATTGGAATGAGGGGAGGAGTGTCCCCCCCCC
>NC_022011.1:30053694-30056384 GCF_000317375.1 Microtus ochrogaster | reverse complement strand
CCTCCCCACAGGCAGCAAGAAGTCAGTTTTCTTTCATTTTGATGGACTGTACCACTGGCCGCAGGGGGAAGATCAACTTCTTGCCAATTAAGAGTGTTTGGGGAAAGTGTCCCAGATGGACGCCCCCCGTTTTTCCCTTTTTGCTGCCCAGGCCCCCTACTGCCGCCGGACGCCCCCACACTGCTGTTGCCCCGAACTCGGCGGGGCCTGGTGGCCATAGATAAGGCCTCTTATCACTCTTGGCAATCACCATTGGGCGGACTGGCCCGCGCTTAGGCCCCCACTTATCAGAGCTTACATCGACTGGGCAGGAGGAGAGCTGGCGGGCCGGGGCATCAGGGGTCCCGGGCTACACCCTGCCCCTCGCCCCCTCCAGGGGCCTGGTCTATCGTGACAGCCATCTGGCCGGCTAAGGCCGCGCTCCTGCATCGCCCTCCCCCCTCTCCCACGTTTGAAGTTAATAAATGGAAGCGCTATCGCGGCTGCCATCGGTAGCAAGTCTTATCAGAGCGGCACATCTATCTTTGCTCAGAACAAAAGGCGCACGGAGGCGCGGGCAGCTGCAACCCAGCTTTGGTGGGGGCGTGGAGGGCGGCGGCCCCTAGAGCTCAGCCTGCTTCCCCTCCGCACCCTGAGACCCGCCACAGGTGAGGCCAGCGCAGCCGGCGCGCAGCTGCGAGGGCCTCACGCACGGCCTTGGGCAGAGAGCGAGCGGGCGGGCAGGCGCCGCCGTTTGGTGACAATCAACGTTCGCATCTTAACGCATTTAGATCTGTGAAGGGAGGAGGAGCCCAGGCCACGAGTTGCACAGAGGGCTCCGGGCCCGGGGCCCCGCCCCCCCACCAGGCCTGCTCTCCTCCTCTGCTCCAGTCGTGGGGTACTGTGAGGGGGGTCGGAGGGGCTTTCCTGCACAGTCCCGGTCTTGGTTCCCAGAGTACGGGGTTTCGCTGACCCAAGTGGGTTGGGCTCTGCTGGGCTCCCGCGGCCTTATCAGCGCTGGCGATCCGTTCCCAACCTGAGATCTCCCTGCCCTAGCTATCTGCATTTCTCATCAGACTGAAACACACACACGCTCACGCACACACACATACACGCAAGAACAGAACCCGGCAGAGGCGCACAGGGGAGGAGGGGAAAAAGAAACCAGAGAACCAGCACAGATCGGGACCTGTGGGTGGCTTTAATACTTGAGTTGACATGATAGAAGGAGACTTTCAGAAAACAGGTCCGGCTCGAATTTGGGGAGTCGGGTTACCAGAACCCAGATTCCTGCCTTCTTCCCCCTCTCCCAGACCTCAGTGGTAGGGACACTCTCACAGGCTAGAATGCACATTGGGTCCTGGTGGCAGCAGCGTCATGTGGGCAGAGGAGGCAGCCAGGCGTCTGGAACTGGGAAGCCGGATGCCCCCCTCCCTTGTCACCTCGTGGGCAGCCCAGATGACTTGTTTCTCCCGCCAGGGGGAAGCTCCAGGGAGGAAGCCCCGCGCCCTGCCGGGAGAAGCGCAAAGTTATTATTGGTGTGGCGTGGGGAGGAGCTCTTCCTGTGTGCTTACTCGTTCCTAATGCAGCCAAGTGGCCCCGCAACCTGACCCAGAGAGCACAAGAAGCTCCTATTGTGGGGGCACGGGTGATGGAGGAGTACAGGGCCTGTCCTATTCGGGAAAGTGCCCACGGGAGGACCTGTGAGAAACTTGGACGCACGCAGTAACGACGCCCGAGTCCCTGAGGTCCCTGGCTGGTTCAGACTATCCACTCGGATGCGGGGGTGGAAGGAGAGGTGCACATGGGCACACAGAATACTATTTGCCCATGTAGAGTTGTCAGGGGCAGTTGGTGGGTCAGACCTCCATATGTTCCCAAGCAGGCCGATGTCAGATGGAAAACTCCAGAGTTGGGGCGGATAAAGGGGGTTTGGTCAGTCAATGCCTAGCGCCTGGGCAGCAACAGCCTCCACTGCCTCACCCCCGCAGCCACGCCGTTCAGCAGCCAAAGCGCTGCGGTGGGCGCCGGCTCGCCCCGCAGCCCTAGGTACCCCTTACCCCAGGTCTTTCTCCTTCTGCCTCTAGATACAAAGCCTGGGCGAGTCAAGCGCGCCAGATAAGATCACAATTTCAGCCCGTCCCGACAGAGCGATCTTATCAGGATGGGACTTGCAGAATGGAATATTTTAAACTTTATCTGAGCCCAGATCAGGGCCGCCCTATCGCCGCACCATCTCTGAGTTGCGGGGGAGGTGCAGGCCTCGAGGTGGCCGGTCTCTGCCGGAGCCGCGCCCCCAGCCACTCTCCTTCCGGCTCTGGGGACCCGCCACCCTCTCGGGGCCCGGACCCCCTGGGTGCCCATGCCGAGATGCGGGGGCCCTGCTCGCTGGCAGAGATTAGATTACCGCGCGCTTGGCACTCCGCGCGGGGGGCGCGGCGCGGGGTGAAGGTCGCGGGCGCAGCGGAGCTGGGCGGCCGCACAGGGACGGCGCAAGGAGGCTAGGCGCGAACGGGGGTCCGGCGGGCAACGCGGGCAAAGTTTGACTCACGCTTGATCTGCCGGGGATTGCTCTGTTTCCTCCTGGACATGTCTCCGGCGCCTCGCGCCCTCGCGGTGGCCGCTTCTAGCCCCTGGAGGGCGGCGGCGGGCGGCAGGGGCGCGGTGGGGCGGCTCATGCCCCCGGCCCGTGGGCTCCACTGCTGCCTCGG
>NC_022011.1:30028465-30053574 GCF_000317375.1 Microtus ochrogaster | reverse complement strand
CGCTCGGGCGCGCGGACTGCCCGGCGGGCGGCGGGCTGGTGGCGGCTTCTTTGCTCCGGCTCAGACGCCGCCGCCGCCGCCACTCGGCTTTTCTCAATGGAACCAGCAAGCAGCGAGCCGCAAGCGGCGATCCCGCGGCCGCCGCCAGGGCGCTCCCGGCAGGCTGGCCAGGCGGGCGGGGCCTTCGCGTAGCTGGCGGCCGCCCCGCCTCTCGCCCCTCCCCGGTCCATCCTCCGCCGTCGCGCCTTCCCGCCCCCGCTGGCCCCGCCCCCGGAACGGCCTTCCCGCTGGCCCCGCCCCCAATTCTTGCTCAATCCTTTTCTGCTGGCCCGGGCTTCCGCGTGCTCACCCAGCCTCTGCCTGGCAGTCTTTCCTCGCGCTGGCTCCACCACTCACCCCTCCTCCGCGCACTTACCCCGCCCCTCGGCCAATTCTGCACGCATCGACCCCACCCCCTCAGCCCGGCTCCTCCTCCTGACCCCGCCCCAGCCCATCCTCCTCACTTTTACCCTGTCCCTCAGCCATGTTATCACGCCGACCATGCCCATCGGTCCTGCCCCAGATCCCGTCCTCACAATACTCTTGCCCCTCAGTTGTGAGGCTCACATTGACCCTGTTCCTCATTCTGATCTCTTCACATTGCCCCTGCCCCTCAGCTCGTCCTCCTCACGAGAACGCAAGCTCTGCGGTCCTCAAACTGACCCCGCCCCTTAGCTCGTCCTTCCCACGGGCTACGCCCCTGGATTCCCCACCACCCTGCACTGGTCCTGCCCCGAGTCCGTCCTTCCCGGTGCTGGCTCCGCCCACGGCTCATCCTTCCCAGCCCTAGCCCCTCCTCAGTAGGCCCGCCCTCCTCCTCAGCCCCGCCCCTGCTCTGTCGCCCTTCGGACAAGCCTGGTCTCCTTCCCCCCCCCCCCCAGCTTTGCCCACGTCTGCCCAGTCCTCAGCCTCGTCCTTACCTCCTGCAGGCTGGCCCCAGGCCGCTCAGGCCCTGTCCCGAACTCCCAGTCTCGGTTCTTGGTAGACCTCTAGCCTCCTTCGCTAGTTCCAGTTTCCCGAGGCTATGTCAGCAGGCCTGGTTAGGACTTGGAGACCTGTTCTGTTCAGCCGCCCTGCAGAGCAGGCCCCTGGCTCGTCTGGCCCTGCCCCTCCGCTCTGGAACTCCGCCCCCATGGCCTAAGTTGTGCTGCCCCTTGCTGCTCGGCGTTCCAGGCAGCCAGCGGTGGGGTTCCGATGCCCCAGGCCTGGACACAGAATTTGTGTTGTTCAAGACTTGGAGTGTGATGAAGGTTCTGCTATGGAAGGAGGCTTCAATATGAGACTCCAGGACGCCGCAACCCTGGGTTCTGCAGCTTCTGATGTTGCCTTGTGGCCTCTAGTGGGTCCGTCTTATCTCTAATGGGCTGGGGAAACTCAGGCTTTACTCTGTTGAACTCAGACCTTTCTGGAAATCCGGAAGGAGCCAGAGGTCAGTTGTCCTTGCTTAACTACAGCCGAGGTCACGGTGGACATCTGTTAAGAAGGTGTTAGCCCCCACCCGTCTTCCCTGTTCATACAGCCCCAAGCAGGCAGATTTGCAGTGGCCCACACAGTCAAGAACGTTCCTCATGTTCTTTGAGGACACTGAGATGTGAGACATGCTCAAGATGTCACAGTTGGGGATAGGAGTCAGGTCCTCATCCAAATGGAACATTCAGATGGGTGTCATTGATGTCTACTGCCTCTCCTCATAGCACATGGGGAAACAAAGTCCCCACAGGGAAGCCACCTGGCCCCCATCTAGCTGGTAGACAGTCTTCAGTCGGTTACAACTGTCACCATTCATGTCCCCTTGGAAGTTTGCCAGATGCCAGGTATCAGGTGTTCTGGTGTGAGACCTGTTTCCTTCTAGTGTCTGTTACTGAGGCCCTTGCAGAAAGGAGGAGAAGGGTGGCTAGCCCCTCCCTACCATCGCTCCCAGGCAGTGAAGGCCCCTGTGCAGGACTGCCCAGTGGGACAGGATGCTGCACCCTCTCCCTCGGTCATACAGGAACACCAAGGCCAGGACCCAAGATCTGCACATGGTTGCCCAGCTTCCCACCCCTTCCCCAAAGGAGCTGAGAACCCCACATATGCTGGGTCTTCTCAGTCTAGGGGTCCCAAGACATGTCAGCACTGGACAAGGCATCCATCTGGTCTGTTTCCATAGGTACTGCCTCTTCTCAAGAGAAGGATGCTTTTCAGGAAGGGGCTTAGGAGTTGGGGGGTCCTAGGAGGTGGCTAGGAGCTGGCATGTAGGGCAGTGGTGAGAAGCTGGGTACTCCGGAAGTATGGCATAGGCTGGAGCTACTGGACAAAACCTGTGTTGAGCTGGAATCTGAGAGTCGTGAGAGGAAACTGGTTTTCGATTAGTAATGTCTGCCTGGGATGCCAGAAAAGGAGATGGCATCTCTTTAGACCCTTCTTCGCCTGACCTGATTTACTTGTATGATACTGTGTCCAGAGGCCAAGCTGGGAGAAAAGGACATGCTTAGGTCCGTCACTCAACCACACAGAGCCTGTCAACCAGGACAGGCTGCATCATTTGTGGGGCCCAAAGCAAGATGAAAATATGGGGCTCCTGTTTGAAAATGAAGACTCCCAGCATGGCGATAGCAGAACGCTGAACCCTACATCCTCCCACCAGGGGCCGTGTATCTCCAGGGTTCTGTGACAAGTGGAAAGTCCTGCTACTGCCTAGGCTTGCAGCTTCCCAAGTGCCTTCCTCCCTCCCCTCTACCTTCCACAGGCTCCCACTGTGGGCCCCGATTTCTGAGTGTCTACTGGGAGTGGCAAGTTCACAGCCAGAGCCAGCATGGAAACAGGATGGTTTCAGCCAAGGGCCTTGTTGTCAACTCCCTGTGTAGAGCAGGAAGACTCTGTTCAGAGCAGGGAAGTCCTGCTGTGGTTGCAGGGATTCCAGCTCTCCTGGAGACCCAAGGCTTAGTAGTAGGTCTCCAGGGGCTTTGCTGAGAAGTGCCAAGTGGGCTATCGGCACACAGGACAGGCTGGAGGTTTTGTTACTGTCAGCATTCTTTGAGCTCCCATCAGAGGTGGCTTGGGTTTTCTGGAACCTTGTGTAGGTCTCAAAGGGTTATGCTGTGGAGGAGACATCTTCCAGGCGGAAAGCAGCAGGGTGATTCTAGGACATTTAATGCTGCGTTTTGGTGACGGCCCAAGGATAACACAGATGCAGAAACCGAGGCTCAGACAGGCCTAGATCCTTTCTAAGAGACAGAGAGCTGGGATGTGGTCTCAGGAAGCAACCCCAGAGTCCTCTGCTAAATTTTGGGCTGGATGCAGCCCAAACTGCAGATCCAACTGCCTTGGATCCTCTTCTGTTGTTTTGAAGGGTGGGACCTTGGGGAGGACTTTGGTTTTCTCCTGGTGGTGGAAGTGGGTTACAGTCACCAAGGGCTTCTCAGACCTCAGCCCCCATCCCCCAGCCCTGGGGGTCTAGGTTTATGTCTTGTCTGGCTGGGTCCTCTCCCCTAAGGCTGGCTCCTTGGACTGATGGGCATATTCTGTGCTGATTCACCCCTGTACTGGCTTTTGAGAGACTCAGAGCCCATTTTAGAAACTTATGCTAGACCTTGAAGGATTGAGGATGCTCAGAATAGAGGAGTGGAAGTAAACCCTGGCACAGAGGCTGGGAGGCGGGAGCGTGCGGCTGACTACCTGAGGCCAGAATGGATGTGAGGAATGAGGCCTTGGGCCAGATATTGGGGCTGCAAGATGACAGTTTGCAGTGGCTCCTCGGTCTCCCCCAAACTCCACTAGCTACTGCGATCATCCAGTCTCTGTGGCTTCATGTCCTGGTGGCTCAGGTTCTCTAGGACTTGGCTTTGCCCCCATCTCCTCTGGCCCTCCGTTACCATCACCCTGACCACTGTCTCCAGCTCCAGCTGGTCCCCACATTCACTGGCATCCCCATGAGAGGCTGAAACAATGGGAGCCATTATGTTAACTACACAGACACTTGTCTTAGTTGGGTGTGGAGGTACATGTCTCTAATCTCATTACTAGGGAGGCTGAGGCAAGAGGATTGCCATGAGTTCCAGTATTGCCTTGCCTTGAATGAGACCCTGTTTTTCCCCCTGCCTTAATTTCTAAAGGTCCTACATGTAGGTCCCAAAGTCCTGTGGCCCCAGGGCCTTTGCATTAGCTGTTTGGGTGCTGTGTACACCCCTCCCTTCCATCACCTGGCCCATCCTTCTCACCTTTCTGGAGGGAATCTCTTTTCCTCTCTGTTCCAGCTTGAAAGGCAGCTGCAGGTAGCGATCCCTTCAGCAGTAGCCACGTAGTCATCCCTCACTAGCAGTGACAAGGACAGGCGCCATGGTACCAGCCTCTAAACTGAGCACCGCCTTGTTCATGTATCAATCATAACAGCTTTCTGAAGGAGGAACTGATAGAATTACCACTTGCCAGCTAGATAAACGGAGGCTCAGAGAGGTAAAGTCATTTGCCTGGAGCCACACAGCAGGTAAGGGCAGAGCTGGATTCCCCTGAAAAAAATGCCCACAATCTGCCTTAGAATGGATGCTGAATTCTGCTTTGGGGAAGAGGCCCAGACCTTTCCCTACCCCTTGTCTGGGTCAGGCTTCTCTTCCTCTACTGCCAGTCACTCTGGGCCCTGGAGACACCAGGCAGCTGTGCCAGGGGCCTATCCTGACATTCGTCAGCGCCAGCTGTGTGAAGGGTTTAATTAACTTCCTGTTTCAATGGAGGATAATGAGTTTTAAACACCACGTGACTCCCTAAGGAGGTCAAATGGCAGCCAGGATGTCAAAATAAATTAAGTTAGGAACCGGGAGGCCACTGAAGGATGCAGGCCTAGTGGGGCTGGCTCCCGGATCCGGCTGGCTGTCTAGGCAGTGTGGAATGTTGGTCTGTTCTCCATGGCTCTGACGGGCTCTGGGGAGAGGGCTCAGACAGTTCTTGTCCCGTTCATGACCACTACAGAGGTCAGAAGCCAGCAGAGGGAGAAGGAGCTGGTGTGGGCCACCAGCTTAAGCCCTCTCACCTCCTGCAGGGCCACGGACACGGCTGAGGTCTCTAACAAGCCACGCCCTCTGACAGCCAGGGACCACAGGCTTACACCAGACACTGTCATTGGATATTGCAAGCATAAGCCACCCTTCACGTTTACTCCTTGAGTGACTTTTTTTTTTTTTTCCTCGAGTGACTTCTATCCCCGCTCCAGGCAGGGGTGCGGGCAGAAACGCAGCCTTCCCTGGACATCACCGAAGTCTGAGCTGGAGGTCAGAGAACATGTCACCCGCAGGACCTGCTTCCTTCAGCATGCTTACCACTCCTGCTTCGTCCCTCCTTCCTCCCCCAGCCTCACTTCTGTCCCCTTCCTTCTGTCCTTCCTTCTCTCCACGAAGATGATGGGCCAAGCTGAGGCAGTGGGATACGCGATGAAGCAGACATCCCTGCCACAGGGGTGCAGGGGAGAGAAAGAGGGAGACAGTAGACAGAAGTCATGGGTGGTTTGGACCACACGGGAAGGTTAGAGGCAGTGGGTGGCAGAGGAGAGCAGGGAAAGACAAACATGGCGACAGAGGTGGGCACACTGGAGGGTCAGAAGCTCTAGTTTTGTGAAAGCTCTGGAAGGCTAAATGCAATGGGTAGGTGTAGAATATGGAAGGACATGTGTCCTTCTGGGAAGTCAAGAAGGGGGACACTGTAGCTGGAGGTGCTATGGGGGTGCTAGGATGCTGAGTCTCTCTCCCACCAATGCCTATGTTGGAGTTTTTTTCAGGTGGCAATGTTTGGGGGTGCTGGGGCCTTACAAATTGTGGTTCAGTAGAGGCCCTTTGGTTCCTGGGATCTGCACACAAGGGGACTGGGAGTCCCTGTCCCCTCTTGGTCTTTCTCTCTCCTAATCAACAAGTGGGTTTTGTTTCTCCTATGATCTCTGGCCACAGATGCCCTCCATCCATCACCCTCCAAAAATGGGCGGATGCAGGTGCTTGCCCTGACACGATGAGCGAATTGGAGCCTTTCTTTTTTAAACTGCGTGGTTACCGCGGGTATTTTGTAGCAACGTAAAACTGACTCACGGGCTTTCCTCAGTACAGCCATGGCTAGGAGAGGCCTGTGATAAAATGACCAGAATAAATCAGAAGGTAAGGGAGGGAGCTGGATACCTGCGGGAGGCCACGTGGGGTTGAGCAGGCCACACCTACCAGTCCTCCGCGGCTCAACCCCACTCTGGCCCAAGCCCTGCTCCAGCCAATGGGAAGTCAGCAAGGACGATGACTGTGACCGTACAGGCTTTTTAAACCCTCTGGCAATGGACTGGCCTGAGGCAGAAGTCACTAGGAAGCCTGCTTTGGCTTTTGGTCACCTCAGCTGACTGCAGTTGCTCGAGGGAGGCCAGGGGAGGCAGAAGCAGGACCTGCTTGGTCAGTAGCCAGACCCAGCACCCATGTTGAATCCTCATTCAGCATTGACTACAGGAATAATAGTTATAAGGCAGCAGTCATGTATGGAGTGGGGTACTGAGCACCAGCTGTGGGGCCAGCTGCAGATGACGGCCATGAAGTGGCCTGTTTGGACATCCAGGGTCATCAGCTACACCCTAGGCATGGGGACCTGTGGGATACAAGGCGCCAAGGATCTCAGGTCATGGCCAGCTATGGCCAGGTTGGATGTCCACGTGCAGTGGCTCCTATAGCTACTTATGACAAGATACTGGGGGACAAACTGCTGCTTTCAAACAGAACTAAGGCAATTCACAAGGACCCCGACATGCCAGGTGGAAGACAGGACCGTGGCCCGTTGCCAGGGGTCAGAAAGGACCACTCAGAGAGATGCCTGCACACTGGAGTGTGTGTCTGGGATGTGCTCATAATGTCCTTGGAGAGCAGCCCTTGGTGAAAATGTGAGCCAAGATTCTTGGGGTAACTGCAAGCATGGACAGAGGCCCTGTGTCCTCAGGGGCTCTTCTGACCCTCAGCTATGCTCAGGTAGAGGGGAGGGAGGTCTGCCTGGCGGTCACAGCTGTCCTAAGGGAGCAGTGGACAGTCTATTAAGAGCAGGACCTCCAGAGCAAGCTAGACTCGCCCTCACCCTCGTGGGCTCTCAGGAGGGTGGGAACAAGGAGACCTGCATCACCTGGCTGGATCTCAGCTGCTCTCAGCCTGCAGCTGCTGTGTGCCACTCACCCTGCCCCCATCGAGGAGCATGGGTGGCCTTTGTCTAATGTCCCGTTCCTCACCACAGGAGGGGCCCCATCCTGGCCTGCTGGGGACTGTGGGAGCTACTGTGATGTCACTCTGAGGCCTGCAGTAGGAGCACTGTGGAACACCCCAGCTGTTTTGTCTGCTTTCTCTCTCCACTGACTGCTTATCACGGGGGCGAGCCCAGAGCCTCACAAACCCCATTTCTCCCCATCTCACAGCCGCTCATGAGACTTTACAGAGCCCGTTTAAGCCCAAGGCTTGGTTGTGAAACTCAGATGCTCCGCACCAGCCAGCCTTGCATCTGGAGCTAGGGCTGAGGAGAGAGCTGCTGGGTGCCAGGGTGGCAGGATGTGTGTTGAGCATGATATCCACTTAGGGCTGCAGGAAAGCAGCCAAATCCTGTCACTCTCATCACTGTGACAGTCACATGCTCTCTTCCTGGGGCCCCAGAGACAGCACTGGGTGTCTTGGAAAACAGAGACTGGGAGGTCTATTTATCCATTCCCCACCAAATACTGGGCCTAGGTAGACTACGCCTGCCTCTTCTTCCCACCTCTATAGGGCTGGAGACCAGGGGCCTTGAGCTTCTCTCCTCAAGGCCATGCCAGCAGTTAGGGAGGCAGACGGTGTTATGTTCTACATGAAAGTGGCCTGTGACCTTGGGTCCCCTTGCACACTGGGAGGGCAACAGATGGGTCTCATTGTGCCTGCCTGCCTATGATGCCCCACCCCTAGGGTGTCTGGGACTGTGGCTTGGGGCAGGCCCTGTGTCACTCACCTCAGCTGCTGGAAGTTGGAAGAACCTGTAGGCTGCAACTGGGTCTGCCTGGCCCAAATGGGCCACGGTGGGGTTCCTAGGATCCCTGGAATCTACAAGCCCCAAGGCCTCATGGGAACATGACAAGGAACCCAGCCATGGGCGCCTAGCATTATACTGTACCCTCCCACACCTGGGCAGCTTCTGTTTCCCTAAAGGTGACTTTCTGGATCCTGTCCGTCTATCCTTCCTTCCTTCCTTCCTTCCTTCCTTCCTTCCTGCCTGCCTGCCTGCCTTATTGTTGTGTGTGACAGTGAATGAGTGTGCAGAGGGCAGAGAACACCAGAGCCAGCTCTCCTTCCACCTTTTTGTAGGTTCTGGGGACTGAACACAGGCCACTAGGCCTGCACCATCAATGCCTTTAACCCACAGAGCCATCTTGCCAGCCCAATCCTGTTCTTTCAATTCTTCCCACACCAGTCAGGCTTTCCTAGGCCCAGGAGCACAGACTCTGTGAGGTGCTACAGCAAGCCAAGCCGAGGCAGTGTCCAAAGCAGGCTGTGGGGGAGCAGAGGAAGGCCTGAGTGTGTGAGATCCTGAGTAAATGTGTATAGTTGTCATGGCCACAGCCATGTCAAGGACCCCAGAACCTGAGGGGAATGGCAAAGTCTTCTCTTCTGGTCCACGTGTAACTGTTGACAATGTGTACAGAAAATGGCCACCATAGCTTTCTCCCCCTGAATGTTTACGGCCTGAAGACTGCTTCCCTACAGAGATTGCTCTGAGGTGGATACCCAGCGGACCAACAAGATCCAAAGACTGCTCCTAAGACGATCTAAACCTGCCTCCTCCATCCAGCTATATGCCATAAACCCTTCCTTCTTGCTCAGCTGTCTGCAATAACCCTGCCTCGATTCTATATAATAAACACGCTTAGCTTTGGGGCTGCTGCGGCTTCTCCATCAGAGAACCTAGGCTCTCTGAGCCCAGTTCTCTCTGTCTTTCTGTGCCTGCCTTTTCTTCATTTCCTTACATCCCCAGTCATCCATCCCTGGAGCCACGCTGACATGATAGCAGTCATTCCCATGAACCTCCAGCCTCAGTTCCCCAGAGACTATGGGCTCAAGCCATAGAAACACCAAGTGTGTCTGTCCACGCTGCCAATGGCTCTCTTGAACTTCGTGCTGTCCGGTGCCCAGCTGAAACTCAGAGTTTCTGCCTGTCACCTGTCCCCCATCTGATCCTAGGCCTGGCCATCTCTCCTCCCCTCCTCCCTACGCAGGCTGAGATGGACCTGGGAACTTGTAATGGACGCTGTGGAAAAGCTATTGCCTATATTCTCCTCTCCTTGAGGCAGCTCCTGAGGGAAATGGCAGCCAGGAGGGGCCTTGGAACCTCAGGGGTGGAGTGGCCCTGCCTGAGGATATGGGAAAGGTTTGTGGGACAGTGGCCCTGATGATTCCCAGGGCTGGGAGTCCCTGCAGTCCCCCTTCTGGGTAACTCACTGTTTCTTGGCTCTCACTTCAACGTAAGCCTACCCCGTGCTTCTCTAGAGCCAAGTCCCTGCCTGTCAAATGCATCCCAAATCACACAGATCAGGTATTTGTCAGGCAGGCAGTGGGCACCTGGATGTGTCCTGGAGGCTGAGCAGGTGTACTTTCAGAGAGTGCCTGTACACGTGTGAGCACTCACGTGTGGGCCATGTGTGCAGTGTGTGCCCATTGGTACCTGCCTGCCGGATGCATGTGCATTTGGAAATCCCTAGCTCCCTCTCTCACAGTGTTTTGAGACCCACTAGGTTCCCGAGGACTGTTTTTGTGCTCAGGTGACAAGTCAGGCTGGGTGGATGCTGCCACCTGGTGGTCAGGCTAGGGTTATACCCTCTGTGTGTCTATGGGTCACAGGATACATGCATGGACGGGGTTGGGGCTTGCTCATGTCAAGCTCTGGTAGAACCTGTATGTCTCCAAGAAACTGACCCTAAGTCAGCTCTTTAGGGTGTGTGTGAGGGTAGAGTTCCACCAGTCTGTGACATCTGACCAGTAACTCAACTCTAGTCCTAGGTGATGGGGTTGCTGCTAACTGGGGTGCTACTTGAACCTTGTTGATGAAGGATGGGGAGGACAGTGGACCCTGTTGGTCCACTGGGTCTCCATCTTGGAGTCCTTCAAATATTTTCTAAGACCCAAACCAAATAAACCACTCCTCTGAGCATCTCTGGCCCAAACACTACTAGAGAGGGCCCTGTATGGTCAAATCCCTTCCCCGCCCCTCCCTGGTCCCGTTTATGCCACCTTATCCACTTCTCTGCTCTCCCAAATTCATCTTAGAGGATTCCTATCCCCCTTCAGTCCCTCTCTGGCCCTGCCCAAGCTTCAGCTTGGTTCATAGTACACAGTGGCCCTGGGAAATGGCTATTAAAACAAATGCTTCTTGAGCCACATACGGGGTCCAGTGAGAAGCAGGAGCAAGAAAAGATGCCACAGAGCCAAGCGGTTTCTGCGAAAATAGTGGGAATATATTTGAAAAGACGAGTTAGCTGTAACTTTTACAGTACGACCTCAGGGGCCCCCTGCCCATGTCTTTTTCTATTTGAAAGAGGCATTCTGAAAGACCCCAGCACCTTCTACGGAGGCAGTTCGGGCCTGATTTGGTCTTGTTTAAAATGTCAAAATAAAACCTTTTGACACTCACATTGCACCCAAGCTAAAAACTACACAACAAAAACAAGCCAGGAAACTCTAAGACTCCCTAGGAGAAACGGGAAGCGTCTCCTCCTGCCCATTTTGATACACAATGCTATTTCGGCAGCTATGTAGTTGGCAGGATCATGCCAGTGCACAAACCACACCCACAGTCCAGCCTTGAGGGTCCCTTCACTGCTGGGACCCTGGGACTGGAGCTCAACTGGGGAGACCTGTGAGGCTCAAGGCCTGGGCTGGAGCCTCCCTGGTTAGGTCTCCCCACCCTAACTAGCCTGTGGTTCAAAGAAGACCAGGGAGACTGTATTCACATTACAGCATGGGAATAGCACCAGAACCTTTGGATCAGGCTTTCTGGGACCTAGAAACAGAGCCCCATGGGGGAGGAAGGCACTAGGAAAGGGCCATAGGGCCGAGGGATCCGCTGGGCACTGGCCAAAGTACGGCTTTCTCTGCATCCCACAGAGCAACTCAGTCCCTGGGGACAAGGTGCTGGGAACATGAGCAGTGCAGCTGGAGGCCAGCATGACTTTGTGGTTGGGGGATGGTCCTGTCACGCTCTCAAGGACCAGGTGGCTCAGAAATGGCCCGAGTAGAGAGCGTGGGTCCTCTCTCATGTGACTTCCAAGGTCACTGTGGAATCTTAGCAACAGCAGCAAGACAAGGCAGCTGCCACTGTCTGGCTTGGCTGCCTTAATGTGCTTCCCTGTTAGGAGATAGGGGACCCTGTGCAAACCTTCAAATGCGGGTTTTACCGTGCGAAGCACCCGGCCAACAGGACTTGGTTTCAGTGAGCTGCTCTCTCTAAGTACTTGGTACCAAGAAAGCAGGTGCACGATCTCAGCGGGGCTGAGGCTGGTCCTTCCCTCAACCCTAGCCCTCCACCCAGCAGCAATCAGCTCTCTGATATGTTGGAGAATCTGTGGGAAGTCAGAGAAACAGACGAGTGGTCTCAAACTGAGCTGCCTCTAACTCCAAGGGCCAGACAGAGCCCATCAGCTGGGCCCCCAGGCACCCACTCTTGTGGACTACTGGGAATTGTCTTTCTTTAGAGGGATTTTGAAGCTGGTCAGTTTCTGCCCAAACAGCTGGCTGAGGAGGTCGCTCTGGGCCTCTGCCGTCCGGTGTTCTCGGGGTTCTGTGTGTTCAACGCCATAGACAGCTCTGACCCGTTTGTACGGCCTGGACAGGGGTCTTGCCTGGGGGAAGGAGCCCTTTTCAGAAGTGTGGCCCAGGTCCCCTTTCTTCTGTGCTGATGACTGTGGCCTTGTCCTGCCGCTCTGGCTACTGGGTCTGGACTTGACAGGGGGAACTCGGCTGGGCGTTGCTTGCTTTCGAGGGGCCCTGGATGACTTTTCAGGGGCGGAGGGGGCTCTCCCCATGCTCTCCATGTTTCCATGCCTGGCCAGTCCCAGGGCCTGGCCCTTCCTCTTTTTTTCATTGTTTTCTCTTTTCTCCCTGGGACTCAAATGCAATTGGACCCCCTGATGATCAGCTTCTCTGGGACCCCTGGTGCTGCCCTTGGTGTGGGCTTGAGGTGGGGGCTGGTCAGGGGTGGAGCTCCCCCAGCTAGGACAGCTGGGCTCAGTGGGGGTGGAAGCCATCTCACTTTGGAGCTGTCCACTGGTTGGCTGGGGCTGGCTGCCACCCCCTGTCTGAGTGGGGGGCTGTAGACCCCCACTGCCCTGAGAGCTGGGTCTCAGCTTAACTTTAGAAGTGCTGGCTCTTCCCTTTTCCTCATGACTCTGGACCAGCCCTCCACATGTGGGGGTCCCCACCCCTATAGGTTTTCTTGGCGATGGGGGCAGCTTCAGCACTCTGCTAGGGGGCACTGCTGATCTGTGCTTAGAGGAACTCAAGCAGGCCCCTGGCTTGGTGGCACTTCCCTTCTGGGAGGGAACCTCTTGTCTCCCCTCAGGTACCCTGTGGTGAGCAGTCCCTAGCCACTCCTTCTGGAGCTGGGAGGGGTCTCTTGGGGAACAGCCAGGGGCACACTTTCCTCGGGTGCCTGGGCTCCTGTGTTTTCCTGAGAACAGCTGAAGGGCTCTCTTTTCTCCTGGGGGAGTTTGCCACTTACATGGCTCAAGACTGCCTAAGGAAGCCTCATCTTCTGGTTTCTCCAGGGCTCTGTCCAGCTTACAGTCATCTGTACCTTCAGCCGAGGCAGCCGAGAAAGGAGACAGGGATGGCGGTGGAAGGTCCTGGCCAGTCAACGGTGGGTTGCTCCCCTTGAGTGAGTAGTCTGCCTGGTCCACAGGCCTCTCTTGAGAACTGCACTGGTCTAGTATGGGGCTAGGAGCTGTCTCTGAACAGATTAGGGATAGTGCAGGGAGGGAGTCCTCTCTAGGAGGGGGGCTGCTTGTGGATGGGACTCGGTCAGTGCTGGGCTCAGGAGAGCTGGAGGGCATGGCCACCCCGTGCTGCTTGCTGGGTAGCACGTCCTGGGGGACCTGGGTCTTCCTCCCAGGAACTCCGGGCCGTCTGACACTTCTGAGAGTGAAGGGCTGCTGGCCACTCCTCAGGTGCTTGTCCATGTGTCTGTCAAACTGCTCCTTCTTGGCAAAGGTGTAGTTGCAAGAGCTGCAGACAAAAGACCTCCTGATGACATGCATGACATTGGCACAGAGCTCACAGGCATAAAGAGGCATGTGTGGCAGTTCCCTCTCCTCTTTCACCCCGTGAGTCAGGCCCAGGTGCACCCTTAGCTCCCAGTGCTCAGGGTAGACCTGTGGGCACCGGGGACAAAGGTAGACACGCTGTGGGCTATGCACCGCCAGGTGGCGCTGCAGCTTGAAGGGCTTGGGGAACTGCTTTCCACAGTGGTGGCAGTCACGGGAGGGGTCCTTGCAGTCCTCATGCACTGGGACCGCTTGGAGGAGGGACTCACTGTGGGACCAGGGGTCTGGGGATGGAGTCGGGGGTGTTTTGACAGAGCCAGAGCAGATGGCAGAGCTGCTGGTCAGAACGGATGGGCTGCCTCCTTCAGTTGCTGGACTGAGTGAGAGCAAGGCACCATCTTGGCCTTGGCTGGGAGTGACTGAGCCAGGCACCTTGTGTTTCACCCTTCTTCTTGGGATTTTCTTCCCTGCTTCTCCTTCTTGCTCTGATGCCTCTTTGTTGGCCCTGCCAATTGAGTGCTTGGTCCTCTGGGGTTTGGATGCTCGCTCCACAATACTGTTCAGGAAATGTGTGAGAGTGTCCTCCCCTTCCAAGCACCCCGGCAGGTCTCCCAGGGCTCGCCGAGCCTGTCCGTTTCGGGCAAATCGGGCTGCATGCTCCCGCAAGTGCTGGTTGTACATCCAGACATCGGCTACCTCCTTCAGGCACATGCCACAGGCCCATGGCCCAGCTTTGCCCTGCACGTGCTTTTCCCACAGATGCTCCCGAAGAAGTTCCCGAGACCTGAACCTGCGCTCCACACACATGTAGCAAGTAGGGGGTGGTGAGGGGCTGTGTGCCAGCTTGTGTAGGTCCAGCTCACCAAGACTGTGGAAGCGCTGGAAGCACACCCTACACTTGTAGGAGGCCCTCCTGCTCTTCACTGGCCTGTCTCTGCCTTTGGCTCCCCTGGCCCTGGCAGCTTCCTCTGTTCTTTTGTTTGGAGGCCCCTGTGGGTTTGCTGTTGTTTGGAAGTCTAAGATGCTCGCGTTGGGGAGGTCAGCAAGGTCATCACAGGGTCCTAGAAAGCACAGGTCTTGTATTTCCAGCTGGGTGCTGAGCACCTCAAAGTCTTTAACATAAAGTGGGGGCATGCTGGCATTCCCAGAAAGCCTAACATCATGTTCTCTTTCCAGGTTAGGGGGTTCCGGACTCCTGTCTCCAAGGGAAGAGGTTGTTTCACATGCAGGGCTACACAGCTCCAGGTCTCGCCAGGCTGCTGGGACCATGTGCAGCTGAGGGATGGCCTCAGACCACTCATCCTGGTTCTCGGTGAAGCAGGAGGGCTCATCCTCCACATCGGTGGCCTCTCTGTTGGAATCCAGGGCCCACAGGCTGAAGCTGGGGGTCCAGGGGTCAAGGCCAGGTGCCTTACTGCTCAGGAGCCCATCCAGGAGGAGGGACTCGGGCAAACTCCTGGTTTCATCATCCCACAGGTCCTCTTCCTCACGGGACAGGCAGAGGGAGCCCGAGTCACTGAGATCTGTGGGCAGGCGTGTGGAGAGGAGCGCGGCATTGTCTACCACCTCAGGGCTGGGCTCCTTTGGTGGTGAGCGCTTTGGCCTTTTGCAGCGCTTCCCGTAGACACGTAGGTTCTTCTTCTGAGCGAGGCGGCCATCCATGGGGAAGAGTTGAGAGAAGGAGATCTCGTCATCGAAGTCGAGAGGTTCCCTTTGACCTGGGCTGGGGGCTTCAGGAGTGGTGCCCTTGGGCCCTGGAACTTCACTCGGGGTTTCTGAGTCATCGATGGGACTCTGGGGGCAGCTGCCGATGGTGCTGTTCACTTCAAGACCCTGTGTGCCGTCAGGCAAGTCAGATGTCCCTTTACCAACGCCTCCATCTGACCTACCTTTGGTCCCTCTGCCATCTTCTGCAGGTTGGCTCTCAACAGCCTGTGATGGTTCTCCTCCACCGTCCAATGGCCTGACCTCTCCTGGTCCCCAGAACCACTGTGCCCAGGCTGCCTTCTGTTCATCTGGTTGTTCTCTCTCTATCATCCCTTGACAGACTCGCCACTCTTGGGGGGCATTCTGTGCCGGCATTGCTTCTGGACCCAGGACCGCTGTGTCCATATCTGTATCATCCTCCAGAATTCTGGGCTCTACCGTTGGGGATAGAGGTGGTCGTCTAACAGCTGCCCTGCATTCTCCCTCGGGCAAGAGGCTCAAGGGGGTCAGAAGATCGCCACATGTGGCGGATGGATTTGAGAGGTCCCTGTTTGAAGTCACGTGGGCAGTGTCTCTAGGATCATGCTTCTCCCTCCTCACTCTCGGCTTTCCCCCTTTCCTGTTTGATTTCCTCTCTGGGTGGCTGGAGGAATCAGCAGGCTCCCCACCTTGTCTCTGGCCTCTCACTTCTGCAAGGTTGGGATGGAGCTGGTCTGCTGGCCAGCCATCTGGTCTCCTTGGTTTTGAGGCCAGAGCCTTTGCACCCTTTCCTTGCTCAGTCAGACCCGGGGTGTGTGGTCGCTGGCTGAGAGGAACAGCTGGTGTCTTGCGTCCCTCAGATTTCTCACTAGTCACCTTCAGCATCTCAGGACCCACGGTGTCCTCAGGTGTAGAGGCTTGGAGGAGAGGTGGCTCAGAAGAGTGGCCAGGGCCTACGGGTGAGTGACTTGATCTCCTTTTCCCAAGCACCTTGCAGCTTCTCTTCCCAGGGGTCTGCAATGCTTGGGTCATGGAATCTGAAAGCTGGCAAGCTGGCACGGTCATGGGGCTCAGCTGGGAGCTAGCCTCCCTGCGTGGCCGGTGCTTCCTGGCTTTGTGCCGGCTTAGGCCTGCTCTGGAGAGGAAAGAGGCTGAACAGAGTTCACAGGTCATGGGTAGCCCAGCTGGGGTCTTCCCTGTCAAGTCTGGCTTATTTTTTAAGCCCCGGGGCCTCCGTTTAGACTCTTGGGGGCTGAAGGGGCCCTTCTGGGGAGAAGGGTGAGAGATATTGATTCCGTGCTGAGGAGACTCAGGCCTGGAGTCAGGGGCTGTGCAGCTTAGAGAGGATGTCAGGGCCAAGTGGAGCCCCGCAGGTGTGCCTCGGGCATTGGCTCTGGGTACCTTTGTAACATCAGAGTGTCTTGCCCCAGGTGTCCCTGGGTTGTCCTGTTCCTCCATGCTGGCTGCTGCCTCATCTTCTTGGCAGATCTGAGAGTCTGGTCCTGTAGTCCCCAGGGTAGCAAGGTCTGTGGGCACAGCTACATTGCTGTGGCGTTCGCTGTGGCCAGGGCAGGGTGTGCTACTCTGGGCCCCTAAGGAAGGGTCCTTGTGGTATGTCCTTTCTGGGCTGCTGAGGGGTGGGATTTCCATGCAGTGGGGGTCTGGCACCTCAAGTCTCTCATCTGAATCTAGGTCATCTTTGGTGGGAATGCTGGTCAGAGGGGCAGTTTTGATGATTATTTTGGGGGAGCTGGGACCCTCTGGGGGAGGAGCAGTGGCATGGGCAGGAGATGTCCTCAGCTCCTCTTTTCCAGAATCTTCTAATGTTCTTACTGTGATACCTTTGGGGCTGTCCCTGTCAAGTATTACAGGGGCTGAGAAACTGATAGGGCCAAGTGGGCCCGAGGAAGGGTCTTTGGGATCGTTGGTCCCTGGGAGTGAGTGGTGGGATAAAGTCACTTCAGAGCCACAGTGGCATGTTACCGGTGATGTAGGGATTGTTAGCGGCTCAGCATCTTTGGAGGCTTGGCCATGACTGGCCTTTCCCAGAGGTGCCAAGACAGCAAGGGCTGGCTGATGGAAGGGGCTAGGTAGTTCTGCATAGGAGGAAGGTGCTGGTGGCCCAATAGCCTTGACTCTGGCCCCAGGGTCTTCCTGCAGTAGGGACTCAAGGTCATTGGGAGTAGGTGTGGCTGGGGAGGTGGTGGAGAGGGCCAGGTCCCTATTGCTAAACAGCAGCGGTGGGTTGACTACCCTCTCTGGGCTTCTCTCTGCTCGCTCCATCTGGAGAGGGAGTGTGGTCAGGATGGAAGCCGAAGATGTGCCATCAGGGTGGGTGGGACTTGCGGAGGGCATTGCTTGTTCCCTAAAGCTCCGGGCTGCTCGGTTCCCCTGACGTGCCCCTCTGCTCCTGGCTGGCCTCTCTTCCAAACGGGCCCCGACGTTAGCGAGTGTGTCTGGATTCCCCAGGCTCCTCCAGTTATTTGGTTGAAATCTATTAGCTTGACCTCGGCCTTTGGTCTTTTTAGATTGACCTGGTGAACCCAGATGTCCATCTACTTTGGAACTCCGTTTCTTTCGGATGTCTGTAGTTAGAGCTGGCATCTTTACAGCCCCTGAGGAGCCCCCTTTCACACTGGCCTCCGAGGGGTCCCCGGGATGAAGGCCCTGAGTATTGTCTTCACTCTTGGCTCTAGCACCCAGGATCTGGAGCGGAGGAAAGGAGGCACAGGCTGGTTCCTGGGGCCTCTGTCCATGGGGGGAACTGGTCACCCAGGAAGGATCTGGTATGGGATGGGACCAAGCCTTGCCACTTTGGAGAGTAGAAAGTGGAGAGGCCCCTGCAGGGACAGACTCATCTTTAAAGCCAGGATCCTTTGCAACGGGGTTGGTAAGCATAGTTTCCATGGGACTTCCTGCTTGACCCTCAAGGTGTCCTTTGGAGTCATGGCTGGAGCTAACACTTGGAGAGGAGGTGACACCCTCTTTACCCTTAAGCACCAAGTTGGGCTCTAAGGCCAGGTAGGCACTGGGGTTGTTGAATCCTTCTAGTGCAGAGGAACTTGGGCAGGGCTCCTGGGCCTCACAGGGGTCTGGAGAATGCCCTCTTGTATGTTTACTGGGAAGCAGCTGTGGGGAAGTTTCCCCTGTCCCAGAAACTTCATTATTTTTAGAAAACAAAAGCTCATGGTTTGGGCTGTACTTGTCTAAGCTCTCAGCATGTAACAAGGGTGCCTGTCGCTTGTTGGAGTCAGGCAAAGGGTCACTTAGGGGGACTGGACAGTCTGTGGGGGAGATGCTGGCCTCTTGCACTGCCTGAAAACTGAGGCCGAAATGTTCAGGACTGAGAGAAGCCCCAGAACCAGGGTCTTTCTGGGTACCTGGGGGAGCTGCTGCATTGCCTGTGTGGCAGGAGGTTAGGTACGACCACTGTTTCTGGGGGTTCCTGGGGGCCCCTTCCTGCTGTGAACTTGACCCCTCAAGACTTGTAAGGTTGGCTGCTAAGAGGATGTCTCTGTGGGGTGAGGTGGCCTGAGGTGCGGGCAGCAGGGAGGCCTGCCGTGGGCTTGGGTCCATCCTGCCTTCTGGTGCAGCTTCCTCAGGCTCTCCCAAGGCCCCCTGTGTGCTCCCTTTCCCTTGCAGCTGGCTTTCTAGTTCAGTCACCAACCTTTTGATCTCTAGTTCATCTGCGCACAGATTGCTCATTAGGCTAACACTACAGTCACCTCCGTTCTCAGACACAGAAGGAGGGCTGGGAGACACTGTCTGCTCAAAGCCACACTTCTTACTGAGTCCTTTTCTCTTGGAGAGGCCAGGAAAGGGGCCAGGCGGCACTGGAGAAACTTCCTCCAGCAGCAAGAATGGGGGGTACAGGGGATCTGTCAGAGGTTTCTTAGGGAGAGGGTCAGTACACACCAGGGGCACATGGGTGACCCTGTTTGCAGACAAGCTGTCAAAGAGCGGTGGGTCAAATCCATCCTCAGGCAGCCCTGCAAACAGGGATGTGGACTCCAAGGTCAGTGGCGAAGGCACCTTGCCTGGGTCTGCTTCAACCGGGTAGGGTGGATTCTTTGGTGGAGCTGACTCAAGAGTCTCCATACTCTGCCGCCCAAGGTAGCAGCCGCCCGCTGGTGGTGTGTCCATAACTAAAGGCTTGGAGCACAGATCTTCAGGGAAGCAGTTAGCTAGGTCCTTGGATCCGAGGAACAATTCACAGGGGGTGTTGTTGTTAGGCAGGGGCCCTCTTTTGGCATCTGGACACCCTATAGAATGTCCGTCACAGTGGTTAAGGTCGCAACCAGAACCAGAGTTCTCAAAAACCGGGATTCTGGATTCAGTGTGGAAAGGACCTGCCGCCTTATCAATGGGTGCCAGGCACCCTCCAGGCTGAGCAGCAGAGGAGTCTTCTTTGGTATGCAAACTGGGGGACTCCATGCATCCAGAGGTACCTAGGCGACAGCCTGCATCTGGTGCTGGCATGCTCTTTCCTGATAGTGTTTCAGGGTGACTGCTGGATGGCCTGGGGCTGTCAGCCTGTGGGAGCACTGGAGCAGCAGGTCTGTGGCTCTTCCCGCCACAGCTTGCTGGAGAACCGGACCTCTCTGTGAGTTCTGTGGTGTCCAGGTGTAGCTCAGCAGCAACTTCAAGCTTCTTGACCTCCTGGGGGAAGCCTAGAGTTGCTTCCTCTTGAGTCTCGGTGGTGGTGAGGATGTGTGAAGGATGTTTTGGGGTTACTATGGGGTGATCACTATGCTCAGGGCCTCTCTCCACAGGGACTTCTCTAGCATCCAAGCTCTGCAACAGGCTGTGTGTCCTCTTTGGAGTCAGGGAGCCCCGGTTTTCACCAGGCTCTTGCCTCATGACCTTTCTTGGGTCCTGGGTCGCATCCTCTTTCTTTCTCTTCTTGCCTTGGCACCACCGTTGGCGGCTGTGGCGGGAACAGTCTTGGGCAGGAGCCCCCGAATCCGGCTGCTGCATGTCACCCTCCTCCTCAGACTCAGAGGGATAGCCTTGGCCTCTGAGCCTGCCCTTCTGGGTGCTAGGTGGTCTTCCAGGCAACAGAGAGACACAGGAGACCTGGCCACGTGGTACTTGCCGACGGTGGCATCTGTTTTTCTGTTGTACTATCTTGTGTATGAGCTCCTTGCTCCAGGAGCCACCTCGACCCCTCCTTTTCCTGCTATTTTTCCCAGAGGACAGCTGCAGGTGTTTGGAGCTCCTGGTCTCTTTAGAGGTGGTCCTGGAGGTGCTGTGGTCTGCGTGAGCATGGCCCTTGCGAGCCTGACTTCTACGGCCCTTGGGCTGGGGCCGCTCAGCACTGTGGCCCTTCTTCCTTGGTCTTAGGCAGATGGCTCTGGCAGGGGTATTAGTGCCCTTGGTCACATCCGGCTCTTTCCGAAACAACTTGAATTGTTTCCCTCTCCTCTGCTGCCTGACCAGGGTGGTGGCATCTGCTTCTGTAGATGCCAAGCCCAGGGAGCGGGTTTTGGGCCTGTTTTGGGCCAGGCAGCCCCTGTCTTCAGTGCAGGGAGTTTGAGATTCTGGCATGACAACTCTGGACGGGAGCTGGGGCTGGGTAGCATTCTTGGGAGTTGCTCCCAGCTGGGTATTGAGGGAATGCCCAGCATTGGGCCCCCTGGAACCTGAAGGCTCTTCATCAGCAAAGACATCAATGAAGCTGCTGTCTATCTCAGGGTTGTCTGATTGGTACTCCATGCCGTTGAGTGCCTCAGTGATGAGCCTGTCCAGCTTAGCATCATCTTCCATGTCAAGGTCCGAGGTGGGGGGGAGTGGGAATGGGGCAACAGCCAGGCTGGGGGGCAGAAAGCCTGTTCTCAGGGAGTCATCTTTGCTGTCCCCCTGATCATCTCTGGTTAGCAGGAAGGGAACAGTCTGGTTGTGTTCAAGCAAGCTTGAGTGTGCATCAGTGGGTGCCTTTGAGGTGGTGGTGGGTGTGGGTAGCCCCGGGGGCTGTAGGGAGCCATCCTTGGTCTTGGCTAGCAGCAGGCTGCAGAATGGCCTGTGTTCCAGGAAGGCTGCTAGGCTACTGTAGTTGCGATCACACTGTCTGCAGGTCAGCAGTACATCTAGCTGGTCAAGGCTGGCGCTGCTGAGGGAGAAGTGTTGGGCAGAGTACGATGGTGGCTGTGGAGCAAAGCCCTGCACCCTGTCTCTGCCCAGTGAGGGGCTCTTGTGGGGGAATGGGGCTCCCTCCAGGCTCTTGAAGGCATCCTCAGCTCCTGGCCCCTCTGTGGGGAGAGGGAAGGCTTTCGCCGACTCTGATTGGTAGCATGTAGGGAGGGTGTGTGTGGGCTCTGGGGAAGGGAAGGGGCTGCTGGTCTCCTGGGAATGGGGCAGGAATAAGGCTGAGGACCTGAGGGGTCCAGGTTGCTGGCTATCCTCAGAGCTGGGGTTGGCTGGGCTACTGGATGGTGGTGATAGAGACGAGCAGGTGCTGCTGCTGGCTGTGTTGGTTGCAGGTGACGGAAGAGGGGACTCACTGGGAGAGGCTCCCATCACCCTGGGTGGGGGCAGGCTGAGGGCCCCTTGGGGTGACACCTGGGGCTGGTTCCCCCCAAAGAACAGGGGCTGGGTCCCAGGGTCCTTCAGCCCACCATAGGCTAGCAGCCTTGGGGAACTGCTTGGCTGACCGGGGCTGTTCCTGAGAGCTGACCGTGTCTCCCCAGGCCTGGAGATTGTATTCAGAGCACTCAGAGCTCCCTGGCTGTCTCCCTGCCACTCAGAAGACCCCCTGGGGAATGTTAGTCGGCTCAGCACCCCCATTTGGTGGGAACTTGGCATAGGGGTGGTAAGCGCTGGGGACCAGGGCAGTGGGGGACTCTGGGGGAGGCAGAGCTGCTGGTCTTCGAAGAAGGCTGTCCTGGAAGCAACTGCTGGTCTCAGGGTGGATGTGGGGTAAGAAGCTGCTGAGGAATCCCACAGCTGGGGCAGATGAGTGGGTGGTGGCCCAGGGGTGGGCAGCTCTGTGTCCAGAGGCACTGGGCTGGTACCCACCCCATTAGCTCCGTACCCCTGCCCTGGAAAGTGCCTTTGTGGTGGAGGATTCGGGGGACCCCTGGGACTTCCCAGTCCATCACGAATGGGAGGGGGCCCTTCAGGAAGGCCTTTGGTCAGGCTCTTGTGCAAACTGTCATTGAAGGAGCTTGGGATCAAGTGAGCAGCACCAGGTGGGGAGAGGGCACCTCCAAGATCACTGGGAGTGTTAGCTCCCACCGACTGGCCTGGGTTGCAGGGTAGGGATGGGTAGGCAGGGTCTGTACCCAGGGCCTCCTCAGACCAAGCCACCAAGGGCTGGTGGAAGGTGTACAACATTGTCCCAGGTGCCTGCTCATGCTGGGCCGTCTCTACAGGGAAAGGGTAGGGGACAGAGACCCCCTGGGGGCTGCTAGCCCTGCTCCCTTCAGGGAAGGGCTTGGGCTTTGTAGAGGGGACCCCAAAATTAGCACCTGGGAAGCTGTTTTCAGCAGCAGGAGGCCAGGGGTTGGTCCCAGTGGCCTGGACGTTAGGGCCAGAAGCAGGCCTATGGGGGCTGGTGCCACTGCTCTGGGAGGCCCTCTGGGGTAAGGACCCAGGGGTGGCACTTGGTGAGGTACAGTTGGTGGAGGTAAAGCTGGAAGGGGCCTCCTGAAAGCACCTTTGGGAACCATTCTCTTCCTGGGAGGGGAGGGCCTCGACCCTTGGGAGGCTGGGCCTGCGGCGGGCTCTGGTCTTTTGGACCCGAAGAGCCTTGATCTCCGACACCTGGGGGGCTTCATGTCGTGGGTCTGCAGTTGGCTCATCCGGGATGCATCTGATCCTTGAAGTGCTTAGGTTGTGGAGCGGTGAGTGGCTGCTCTCCATCCTGCCAGCCAGCCATGAGTAAGCGTGTGCACAGCTCTCTCCTGCTGGGGCCTGCGCTCTCAGGAGCAGGTCCTCTTGCTTCACCTCTTTGGCCTGAGACAGCTGCGCTTCAGGCGAACCTTGGGCCTGGGTCTTGTTGCCTTCATCTCTCATGCCCCGGGTGGTCCTGTTGGTAGAGCTGTGGTCCTTGAAGGGCTGTTGAGAGGGGCACCTGAGGCTGCTGGCAACTTGGCAGGGCTGCAAGTTTCTGAGCAGAGTTGGGGGCTGCTCTCCTGGCATGACCCCACGGTCCCGGATGCTAGGAGGATGCAGTGGTTGGAGGAGCAGCCCAGGCAATGGGCTGGGGGGCCATCCTCACCCCTTGACGGGGCTCAGGGAAGCCTGTACTCATGGTCCTGTGTGAAGCCTGCAAGGAAAGACCATAAATGAGCTGCAGGTTCATGGGGGCTGGATTTTACGGGTGGGCTAAGGCAGGAAGCCCATGCTGGACTTTGAAGTCTCCTATGGAGACCATGTCTAGGCCCGAAGCAGCCATCACTTGTGTGACTGTCATAGAAACACCTGTCTCAGAAAAGAGGGTGATTGGCTCGGACAGTAGGATCCCTCCTACAAATGGAGCCAGGGATATTAGAGAGGTATGGTAAGAAGGTAGGGGGAGAAAATGAAAAAGGGAGAGGGGTCTGAATATCTGAGAAGACCACTTGCCTCTGCAGAGGAGTCCCAATCGCTACCTGCTGGGCATGAAAAGCACCGTTAATTTAGGGCAGGCCTGTCTCAGATCTTCAGGGTAGATGAAGTTCCAGTGTCCACCAGCAGTGGGCAGCATACCGCTCACACTGAGAAGCAACCACAGCAGACCAGAGAGCAGGGTAGACTTGGTTGGGTGGCAGGGACAGGACAGGACAACATGGGACTTCATCTGCCACATCTAGGCTTCTCTCCAGCCTCCCCACCCGGAGAAGAGTCTCCTTCCCTTATATGGTCCTCACTGGGACAGGCAACTGGGTCCTCAGGAAAGACTTATTTATTGACCGGTTATGTGGTGGGGCCGATGGTGTTTTAACATCATCACCGCGCTGCTGAATATGAGTCCTTTGTCCACACAGAGGCTCAGACAGTCATAATTGCTTCTGTCACCTCTGATTATGGGTAAAGAACCCAGGCAATTTTCCCAAGGCCTCACTACCAGTGAAGGGAGTGAGCCCTCCAGAGGGGCACTTTCCAGTCCAATGCAGAACTCAGCCATGCCACATTGGATCCAGAAACTCCCAGGGACTAGGTGGCAGGGGACATAAGCAACCAGGGTCCCCATGAAGCCCCTATCTGATGAGTGACATCACCAGCTAAGAAGAGGGCTAAGGAGAAGGCAGGGCTCCTAGTGAACCTCTTGGCTTCAGGAAGGCATCCTAGTGCAGAACTGAGCTCACTGGTGGGTGGGTGGGTGGTGTGGGCCAGTCTGCCACAGCTGTGCCCTAGCCACTCACACTCCAGGGGCTGTCAGAGCTAGGTTCTTGGGGTCCCAGGTGACCCTGCCATCTATGCCGCTCAGAGCTACAGTTTCAAACTGCCTGTCAGATGGCCTGGCTCAGAAAAAGGCCAGCCAATTTACTGAGTGGGAGACAAGAGTGGTGTGCTGGGGTGGAGGGAGCTTCAGGGACAAGGCACCTCCTCCAGTCAGTGACAGTGGCCCCCACATGTACTCATGACATACCTGGGGACCTGGAGCCCCTCACTGGACTTCTGAATAATTGCCTGAGGACAGGATCTTCTTGGCTGCAAAGAGAGGGGACAGTGTGTTAGAATTTGGGGTGTTCTGTTTCCTCCAGAGGATCCTTGCTTGTACCTGCATGAGAGCTTGCTGTTTTTCTTCAGTGTGTCTTGACACCCAATCATCCATCCATCCATCCATCCATCCATCCATCCATCCACCCAACCATCCATCCATCCATCCATCCATCCATCCATCCATCCATCCATTCATCATCCATCCACCCACCCATCCATCCACCCAACCATCCATCCATCCATCATCCATCCATCCACCCATCCACCCATCCATCCATCCATCCACCCACCCACCCATCCACCCACCATCCATCCATCCACCCATCCATCTACCTATCCACCTGTCATTCATGCATTTACCACCCATCATCCATCCATTTATCCATTGTGATATTTTGTTTGTGCTTTAATAAAGCTTGCCTAAAAATCAGAGAAGCAGAGCAGCCTTCGTCCCCTAATCCCTGACTCCAGATTTTTTTTTTTTTTTTTT
>NC_022011.1:30023230-30028365 GCF_000317375.1 Microtus ochrogaster | reverse complement strand
CTTTGGAGCCTGTCCTGGAACTAGCTCTGTAGACCAGGCTGGTCTCGAACTCACAGAGATCTGCCTGCCTCTGCCTCCCGAGTGTTGGGATTAAAGGCCTGACTCCAGATTTTTATTATGAAGACCAATTAGCATTCAGACTACATTTATTTATCCATCATCTATCTGTTCATCCTTCATCCACCAGCCAATTCCTGCACCAGATGCTGGGCCAGGCAAGTATGAGGTGTGACTGATTCACGGCTTCCAGGTTACTGTAACGATAGGCAATGAACAGCTATAGAAGTCAGAGAGGTCTGTGACTTGCCCAAGATGACACAGTGGGAACACTGCCAAGCAGTGACATAAATGTAGACAGCATGTATCCTTCCTTGCCTCTCTTATACCCATCGAAGCCTGAAGTCCCTGTCTCAGCACCTAATTCTCATCTTTTCCATCCTGGCTGGTCCCAGGTTCTCGGACAGCTGTCTCCACTTGTTCAATCTACTCTGTCCTTAGTCTTTGCACCCATGTTCTGCCATCAGCACCCTAGAGCTAGAGTGCCAGACCCTGGCTCCCTGTCCGAGTGCAAGGACTATGGACAGCATAAGCAGGGTTCTCCCCGGCCTGGGCTCCCAGCAAACCCCCTCGGCGCTGTTGTATTGGTGTGGGTTTCAGCAGGCCAGGACCCTTTTGAACTGGAGGAGAGATCCAAACCCCAGATCCCCAGCTGGCCCCAGCATCCCTGGAGGGGTGGGGCATTCCTTTTCTCTCAGTGGCCTGGGCTGCTCAGAGTCCTGGGGAGGGGCTGCAGCCGCTGTGCCTTGATGTTCCTTTCAGCCATTCCCCTTTCCTGTTTCTTCAAACGCTGCCGCTTTCCTTACAAACTGTTACCCGAGCGCTCAGATAAACCTCTGCAGGTAAAATTATATCTGCGATGTGGCCCAGAGGGTGCGCTTAAGAATACAGCGCATGCTATCAGGTGCATTTATCTTAATTACTCTGGGGAAAGTAGAGGCCGGCATTGGGACGGGGCTGGGAAGCGGGGCCTGCGCTGCCTTATCGGGGTGCATATATGAGATCCTTTAGCAGAAGGGAGATAAGGGAGTGTAAGTGGGAGGGGGCACAATAATGTTGTCCAAGATGACAAGGAGGTAGCAGTGGGAAAGGCAAGATTCCTGCTTGAAGGCAGGACCACACCGCTGTCCAAATAGCTGAGAGCTGGCATAGGGCAAGGCCAGGTACCAGGCACTCTCTCCTCATCCCTTGTGCTACAGAGAGGTGATGCTGGTCCCGAGAAGGGATGCTTAGCTCACACAGACTCCACACATCAACTGTGCACAAGCCTGCTAGAACCTTTCTCTGCACCCAGGCTCCTCAGCTAACCACACAGCTTCCAGAACCAGCCTTGATCAGGTGCTGTCACCGCTAGGAAGCCATCCCTGACCGGAGTGAGTGCTGCCAACAGCCCAGGGTCATGATTCGGCTCTCCAAGGCCCTTGGCAGTCACCTGCACTTCTTAGGCACCAAGGAACAGAGGGTTAGCCCTGTGTCTCGAGGTGCCCAATGGCCAGGACTTTGGCACACAGCTCACTTCTCCCTGTCAATACCAAGCTTAGCCCCTACACCATGTCCCCCTGCCATCGTGAAGATCCTGGGCTATGCAGAGGTGTGGCTGGGCTCAGTGGTCCCGGGAACTCCAAATGGGGATCCCATTGTGGACCCCGCTCTAGGACAGCTACAGATGGGGTCTAGAGTGGACATTTGTGTACTGAGGGGACTGCACCTGCCTTCCACAGCTCTAGCACCTGGGGTGTCAGCCCAGGGTGCCTTCCATCATCACACTGACTGTGCTGCCTGCCTCTCAGTGGTCTTATCTGTGATGAGACTGGAGCCCTAGACCGGGTCTGGGCATGCAGTAGGAAGCCTGCATGATGCCACACACGGTGAGAGGGTGGCATGAGGTGGGCCGGGCTGTCTTCCCACCTTCCAGGTCACTGATGAGGGAGTTGACGGTGTCTGGGGCAAATAAGAGGGAACTGTATTTGTGGCCCCTAAGAGCTGGCCCTCTGGGACAATGTGACCTGGTGATCATCTGTGCCTGTCTCCTTCCTGAGGTTCACACTGTCTGTGTATGGGCAAAGAAACGTGTCCCAAGGAATGAGGTTGACACACTCTCTGGGGATTGCGTATGGTTCTCCTGCTGCATCTCGTTCCTGATCCTGTCTAGCCCTTTCCCACCAAAAGTGGTTATAAGTTTGTTGCCTAAGGATACGAGGGTCAGCAGGGGCTGGAGAAGGTTGAGTAGAGGCCAGGGGGAGGACTGGCATTGCTTAGGGCTACACACTTGCCCCAGCTCGAGGAAGGAGCCCCCAAGTGCTGACGGTGTGAGGACAAGCCCTGTCCTGTCAATCGGGGCAGGGAGTTAGCTACATGGCGTCACTGTTGCTGTCACTCTCCAGGAAGCAGGCGCCCATTCCTCAAGTACAGATAAGGAACTGAAGGCACTGAGTGTGGATTCCAGGTCAGATGGCTGTCACATGGGCTGTACTCTCTCCAGCTGTGTTCACTCTCAGGCTCTGCCTGCGGTTACCACCTCTTGCTACCGTCTGGGCAAACTTGTCTCAGTGACTACCTGGACTGTGGCTGTAACCCCAGAGACTCTCTGCAGAGTGAGACTGAGGGGCTAGATTCCCCTCAGTCAGGGAACACAAGGACTGTCCTGATCTCCCATGGGAAGCGTGTCTGTGCCCCTCCCCACAATAGCATCCCAGCTAGCTCTGTGGTGCAAGCCCAGCGTAGGGGTCTTGGCCTCAGATTACTCACTTCTAAAATGGGTGTGGCATCTCCCATGGCACAGGGCCCTTTGGATGGGATGCTTCAAGCCACGCCCAGCTGCTGCCCTCTGTCCTCTAGGACTGGCCCTGGTTGAGAGGCCAAAGGAGGGCAGTGGGTGGGCCTAGGCTTGCCTACCAACAGCAATGATCCCTGTTCTTTGTCAAGGCTCCCACCTAACTGTAGCCAGCAAGGGCCCCAAGGCCCAGGACATCTCTAGACAGCTACCACAGCCATCTTCTCTAAGAGTCTACTCAGGTGAGGGACAGGCTCAGGGCAAGGGACTCTTCCAAGGCCATAGAACAGAGAGAAGACATCTGGGACCACAAACTTCCTCGTCTCTCAGAGCAGGAGCCGTCTCAATTATAGCTGTCCTTCTCAAGGTGTGTGACCTCACTCAGTCACTGGGCAGCTGGAAACGAGAGGCCTGGTTTGCTTGTCTAGACTGGCTGGCCAGTGACTAATGGGGACATCTAAGAGTATCAGTCTCGGCTGGGCACAGTGGCACACATCTTTAATCCCAGTACTTGGGAGGCAGAGGCAGACAGATCTCTGTGAGTTCAAGGCCAGCCTGGTCTACAGAGTGAGTTCCAGGACAACCAGAGCTACATAGTGAGCCTCTATCTCCAGAAAAACAAACAAAACAAAATGGTCTAGGAAGACCATTTGGGTGGAGGGAGGATGGCCAGAAATAGTCCAGGCTTGGTCCCTGCCCTTTGCCGAGGTTCCTGCTCAGCTGTAACCAGCACAAGGCGGTTACAGTAGCCTGGGGGAAGGGGTGTCCTAGTGCACCTCGACTCTGAAGTACCTGCTCAGAGCTGACTCTTACCAGAATGTCCTCCCCAGATGGCCCACAGCAAGGTAGGAGGCCCCAGCCCGGGAGGCTCAGGAAGCCTTGTGGGATCCCATCATGGCTTTCTATTGCAGGGCCTGCCCACTGTCTTCTCCCAGTGGTCCCCTTGGCTTCCGGTCCTGCTGAGTCACATGGGTTTGTCCCTCGTACTCATAGGTGCTCCTGCCAACGGGTACCAGACCCTCCTCTTTGCTGTGTTCTTCCCGGCTCCCCTAGCTGCTCTGCTCTGCTCTACTGATGCCGAAGCCTACTACAGTGACCATAGCCCAACATTGACTGCTCCTAATGCCATAGCCTGCTGGACTGACCAAATGCACAAATGCCTACAGATCTACCCCACCACTTCAGGTCACCCCCAAGACCCTGCCTCAATAAATGGCTTTGCAGAGGCCTGGGTCTATAGGTGGATAGGGTGGTCACCATGTCTATTCTCCCAGGCCTAAGCAGGCTTCACAGTCTGGAGCTTTCTCTGCAAGCTCTTCCGGCCTACCACATCCTCCCCAGTGCTGCTGCCCCACCCAGCCTGTAATTTGCTGTCTGCGTGGCTGCTCTGCAACCTGGGGCTTAGAACCCTGGACAGTCTCTATATGCCATCCACCAAGGCTTATAAAGCCAAGGGCCAGCGGGGGGCTGCAGTGGGAGGGAACCAGAGGTGACACTGAGGTGGCACCCCACTCTTCCCATCCTTTGGGTCCCTGTGTGAAAGCCACCCACTGAGCCCACCCGTTTCCAGGGACCCTCACCTCCTTGGTACTGACATTTTTCGGGTGACTGACCTATGCAGTTCCCTTCTTGCCAACATAGAATTGTTGGCCTTGACACCCCTTCTTCCACTGTATTCTGAGGGCTGACATTTCTGTGTAATGTGTACAGTTATGTCCTCCATTGTCAGGGACACTGCTTGGGACAGAGGACACGGCCAGCATCTTCTGGAGGAAGGGGTGTGGCGGATGACATGCCCAGGCTCTCTGCATCCCTGAGCCTCCCCCTTCCCAATTCCTGCTTGGTCAGTGGGTGCCGTGGCAGCCAGGCTGCTGTAGTTGTCAGGACACTAAGGATTCCTCAGGAAAAGCCTGAAATCCAAGTTTTAAAGTGAAATCTCCCCATCTGAAACCTGCCAACAAATTCACCTATGACAAAATAACTACCGCGTGGGCTGGAGCTGTCGGCTGGAGTCAGCCTGTGGTTTGCGGACGGTGACCTTCCTTTGGGCACACGGGGTCAGCTGTCCTCACCAGAGCCGGCTCATACACTCGTGTCCTCACTCACTCGTTCATTCACACACTCACCTACGTGTTCACTGTTCACATATGCACTCCTTATTCATTCATTTGTCCACACACTCACTCTTTCTCTCATTCATATTCACACACTCACATACTCACCCATTCATTCACACACTCACATACTCACTCATTCACACACTCACACACTTACTCATTCACATACTCACCCATTCATTCACACA
>NC_022011.1:30012737-30023130 GCF_000317375.1 Microtus ochrogaster | reverse complement strand
ACTCACCCATTCATTCACACACTCACATACTCACTCATTCACACACTCACACACTTACTCATTCACATACTCACCCATTCATTCACACACTCACACACTCACACACTCACACACTCACATACTCACTCGTTCATTCACACACTCACATACTCACACACTCACATACTCACTCATTCATTCACACACTCACATACTCACACATTCATTCACTCACTCACTCATTCATTCACACACGCACATACACACACACTCACACACTCATCCATTCATTCACTCACTCGTTCATTCGCACACTCATCCATTCACATCCTCACCCATTCATTCACACACTCACATACTCACACACTTATTCACACACTCACTCACTCATGTAATCACTCATTCATTCATTCATTCACCCACACACTGCACCCTGCCTCACTAATGGGGCACCGCTGTGGCTGAGATTGACTGGTCCCACTGGCCCAGCTGGGATACCCTCAGAGGTCTCCTGAGTTTAAAAGGGTTTACATATTCTGGGAAGCTCTAGAGACTTTCACAACCACCTTGTAGGCTGCCCATGCAGCGGAGCTCAGAGGGGATCAGGAATGTGCTAAAGTCTGCACAGAAGGCTGTGGGAAGGACCCTGTGAGGGTCAGCTCTGGGGGTGTGTCAGGGTAGAGGCTGTCAAGACTTAGAAGCCTGGGTCTGGCCAAGCTGCCAGCAGATGGCCAGGTAGCAGCAAAGTCCCCTGACTGCAGCCACACAACCCGTGTGTGCTCCTCCTGTTTTCAACCAGCTCTGTCTCCAGGGCACTGTTTTTCTCCCTATACTCAGGGATCATATGCAAGATGTGGGCACATGACACACGTGCACACACACACATGAAACCTACAGCATATCATCTCCTGTACCCTGCTATGGTCTTCTGCGAGCTAAGCATGTCTACTCATCCACACTAGAGTACCCCTTCACACCGTGGGGTTTCCCCATTCCTTCCTCAGGGTCTCCATCTTCCTCCCCACTCTGGGGTCTTCCTATTTCTATCATAAGGTCACTCCTCTCCATTGTGGTCTCCCCCTGCCCCAGTATGGATGGGTTTCCAGCCTGTATCCCTGCTGTGGGTCCTGGCAAAGTCACAGATCATACAACTGAGTCCTGGTCTCACACGCCCACTCTCGCTCGGTCACCACCCAACTTTTGCAGGTGAAGAAACTGAGGCACAATGAGGTCAGGAACTTCCTCACACAGCACACTGACCTGAGTCTGTGGCTATGGGTCATGTGACCCACTCATGTAGAGGGGCCTAGTAGGGATGCCCCTCACTGGGCTCAGCCCCAGCTCCTGCAGCTGGCTACAGAGGGGCCCGTTTGAGGGAAATGGGGTGCTGTTGAATAAGGCTAACATTCATCTCACAGGCAGCTCCGTGGGCTGCAGGCTTGTGTTGGCTGGGGCCAGCACAGCTCTTTCTCCTTCCTTCCTTCTCCCTCCACCCCTCTCTTTCCTCCCTCCTGCTCTGCCCCCTCTCTGTGGTGTTTTCCTCTTCCAGTTGGAGGGTGTTTGCTGGGCTAAGGTGCAAAAGGCCTGGGAGTTGGGTGAAGAGTGGGAGCCCAGCTTGGGTCCCACATGGGAGAACTCAGGTAAGAGGACAGGGCCGTCTGAGAAGCCCATGGAGAACAGGAGTAAGCAGGAAAGAGACAGAGGGTTCTGGAAGGAGTGAGTTTATATTTAGTTTTATGCATACAGCGGGGCTTTATATATAACTGCAGGACGGATTTCTAGTCATCTGGCCATTTATTTTGAGGCTTGTCTCCACGGTGGCCTACTGTGGCAGCCTTCCCCATGTATTCCTTAATCCTCTCAGCCCAACTCCATTTCTTCAAAACTTGTGCACTCTCTGCCCAAAAGGTACCAAAGCAAGCTTAGTAAAGATGAGGAGCTCACAACACAAAGGGAAGGGTAAACCTTATTCGGGGAGCTTCCTGACGTCCAGAGCAAAAAGGGAATAAGTCACAGTGAGCTTGTCTCTCCCACTTTCTGCCCAAAGGGGAGTACAGAAGGGCGTCAGAGAGTCCTCTGAGAACTCTTCTAACCAATCTTGCCCTCAGAGTATGAGGCCATCTAGAGGAGGCAGTGTCTATCACACACACACACACCAACACCAAGCACAGATGCTCGGTGCATTCGCACTTCACAGGTGCCGTAACCAGTCGGAGCCCCCTTCGCCTTCACAGCGCTGCCACATCTGACTAGATGCCTGTGCCCGGCTGCCCGTGAGTCAAGGCACGGCAAGTCCCTTATCACTCACCTCAGACCCCCTCCACATGCCAAGTGGGGTATAACTGTAGGGCATGGGCCTCGTCACAGGTGATCTCACCAGTCTAGACCCCTGGGGACATCACACCCCAAGGTATGAAAGTCTAATGTAATTAGTGGAGTAGCCACCTTGGGTAAAGGTGATGAGAAGGACCCCAGGGTGGTCTGTGCATCCACAGCCTGCAGGGCTCGCTGCTCTGGGGATCCAGAGCCTCTTGTGCTGGAGGGGAAGCTCCACTGGCCAAGAGGGCAGCCGTGATGGCACATGTTCACAGATCCAGTCTCCTTGGAGGGCCTGGGATGCGACATACGACACAGACAAGGGACCTGACTACAGTTGACAGTCCATGATGTGTGGTCCTGATGCGTAGCTTGGTCAGCCAGGCCATTGATGATAGGATGACCCAGAGAAGAGGGTCCTGGCCCCACACACTTGTGCAATAAATCCTTCTCTGTAGGTGTTGGTTAAAGGGCAGGCTCTGCACTTCCTTGCTGTGCGGCCACAGACAACTGACTCAGCCTCTCTGAGCTTCATGTGCCATCTGCAAACAGGTCTGAGAACCGTCTTGCCTCTTGGAGTTTGTGGGAACACACTGTCCAGCAGGTGACATTCTCAGTGACCCTGGCTGTGGCTTCACTGCTGTGTATTTATCTGTCCCAATCTGCACTAGGGAGGCAGACATAGGGTCTAAACATAGAGTGGATGCAGCTACTTAAAAAGTGATTTGGGGGCCAGGGTGTAGCTACATAGTAAGGTGTTGTCTTGCCTGAGTGAGGACCTGCACTAGAGGGAAATAAATGGGGCTGCTGAGAGCTGGGGCTATAGCTCAGTTGGTAGAGTACTTGCCTTGCAAGCATGAAGCCCTGGGTTTGATTCTCAGACCACATTTAAACAAACAAACACAAACAAAACCCAAAAAGCAACTCCCATGTGTGGCGGTACACACCTTCGACCCCAGCACTGGATCTGAAGAAGCTGGATTTGAAGCTCAAGGTCATTCTCAGCTCCATGAAACACACACACACACACACACACACACACACACACACACACACACACACCCCAGACTTCTCTCTGCCTTAGCCTTAGCCTCCTGAGTTCTGGGACAGGTCTGTGCTACCATATCCAGCTTGAATGAAAACAACAGCAATGAAATCATCATTTCCAAACACTACTTTCCCATCAGAAAAAATAGGCATGACGGATCTCCCTGCCCCTGGCCGGCCTGGCCCTGGCTGTGAGGCTGAGGCTTTCTTATACCTGGGCTTCTGGGGAAGCAGCCACAGTCTCCCCTTGGCTCAGTGGTGCATACCACATTGTACTAAGGAAAGGGGGAGATCCAGCTGGGTTGACGCAGGGGGGCACTACCGTGGTCAGGATCCGAAAGGCCACCACAGACTTGTGCTTTGAGTGCTCGATTCAGCTATCTTGGGAGGTCCTAGGAACCCCAAGAGGTGGGGCATGGCTGGTGGAAGTGGGTCACTGATGCAGGCCATGAAAGGCTGTACCTGTCACTGGCTCTTATTGTGTGCTCTCTGCTTCCTGGCCCATGGTGATGTGAACAGCCTCTGTCACACTTTCCCACTGCCATGAATGGGGCTGCCTGCCGGGCTCTCCCTACCACGATGGAAGGGAACCAAGGGTTTGCAAGTGTGGGCTAAAATAAGCCCTCCCTCCCTCCCTCCCTCCCTCCTTCTCTCCCTCCCTCCCTCTCTCCCTCCCTCCCTCCCTCCCTCCCTCCCTTCCTCCCTCCCTCCCTTCCTTTTTTTTTCTTGTCAGACACTGTGGACAGTGAAATGGAAAAGTAACCACCACAAACATGGCTTCTGACCCCACCAAAGCCAATCAGAGCCCTCTGCTGCCCAGGTGTGTGCAGTTAGAGGCAATAGTTCCCACAGAGGTGGAGACTATGGCTCTTCTCCCCACATTATCCTCTCTGGACATCAGGCGCACAGCAAGGGATGCTTTAATAATGTGAACACCAAGAGCCAAGTCTTCCACAGAGTCCTGCATCTTCTGATAAACACCACACAGGCTGATCAAGCTGAATGGCTGGCCCTGACCATGCAGGCAGCACCCAACCAAGCAAAGGTTGCAGGGCAACTTTGGATAGTGGGTAAACTGAGGCATGCACACAGGACCACTCTGAGAGTCACATCCCATGTGTGCACTTATAAACACAGTCATGTGAGACACATGTGCACACACATGTACACGTGAACCCTAAAACATACCACGCAGCTGTCCATTTCCTGTAGTCAGCACCCCACCTCATAGAAGGGTTTCACTTCTAGCTAGGCTGAGGTGGACAGGGAGGGTCATGGGCCCAGCAAGACTCCCTGGTCACAGCATAGAGGCAGTGGGCCACTACAAGGGCCTTTGTACCCTCCACATCCTGTGGAAAGCGCCCCTGGCTCCCCACCTCCCAGTTCCCACATCTCAGCTGGTTTTAATTAGTCTCCTTCAAAGTCCCCCAAAGCCATTCAGCCACGTTAGCGCTCTCCAGCTGCCAAGAGCTCTGGGGTGTGTCGGGGCGGGGGGTCGGGGAACACAGGGCCACATGGAGCTGCAGGGACTTTTCTGCTTCTGTGGCCCAGAGCAGAGAGCAGGTCCGGCCTGGTCAGTGGCAGAGGTAGGGCAAGGTCCTGGCAGGAAGGGCCTGGGACAGGTCAGATGAGTCAGGTCCCCACCATGGAGGTGTAAAGGGGTTGGCTTTGGGGTCTGGAGACCTCAATATTTGTTGGCATTTCCTGGGGGGTCTCTAAATTCCCTTGGAGTCTGCAGGCCCAGCTGTGCGAACAGCCTCGCATGCCTCAGTGCAGACCTCTGTCCACTCCCTGGAAACCTTCTCCAGCAAGGTCCACTGGGCAGTATCCCTAGGTGCTAGGTGAGGGGGTAATCGAGGCAGGTGGGAAACAGACCGTGCTGGAGACCCAGGGCAATATGAGAACTAACAGTTGCCACCCAGGCACCAGAGCCTAGCCCAACCCCATATTTGCCCCCAGGCTCAGCCTGGACACCTCTTCTGCTTCTACAAAAGCTTGGGCAGTCAGTCATCCGGGCTTGCAAACACACGCTGCATGGGGATGGCCAAGACTGCAAGTCTGCAGTCGGGGGTCTGGGCTGGGGTCTTCCTCTGCCTGCTTTCCTCACTGGCACGTCCTGTAAAAGGCCCTTGTTATGGGCATCTGTCCCTGGTCCCCTCTCCCATCTTCTTGCTGCTGGTACCAACACTTCACATTTCCTCCTGGGCGTTGTCCAATCCCTCATCTTAGTCCATGCTTCAGCGCCTGGATTTAGCTACACCTGAAGGGCTCCCCTGCAGCCAAGCTGTTTGAGCCAGTGGTATCATTTCTGCTAAGCCCACTTTAAATTGCTTTCCCCCCTGTATCTAACTAACCTGAACCCATGTGGGGACTCACAGGTGGTCCTGCTGGGTACTCACTGCTGGGTCATGGGTGTGTCATACATCTGGGTGGCCGCCACAGGGATTAGGCCTCTCGACCACACTAGACCTCATTTAACACCTGTTTGTCCCACGTTGGTTGTCTGTGGCTCCTTTCCGTGGTGCCCCCTCTGTGCCCACCTTGGCTGTCTGCAGCTCCTTTCCAGGGTGCCCCCTCTGTGCCCATGCTCCACATTTACCAGCCCAGAAGGCTTAAGCCAGCTGGTGAGTGCACTCAGTTATGCGTTGGCCCATGAGTGCCTAGGAACTCTTGTCTCAGAAGATTCCAGGTAGCCCCGGGGCCTGCCCAGTAGCTAGGGTAGGGTCTCCTTGTGGTCCTCAAGAGGCTGAGGAAAGGATACCACCAGGACACAGTCACCATGACACTGTGCTCGTTGAGATGGCATAGGTGACCAACTCACACTAGTGGCTTGTCAGCACACCGTGTAGATGCCAGCCCTATCTCTCACGCCTGCCACACAGGGTGCCTGCTGTCTTGTCGGAAGTCTCTACAATGATACGGCTTTCCTACAGCAGTGTAGCCTGGCATCTCTGATGTTCTTTGACAATACAGAACGAGTGAGGAACACAGGCTGATGAAATCAGATGCCCAGGGTGGTACCCCCTGTCTGTCTGGTGGCTGGGTGTGGGGCAGGCAACACCTCAAAGGCTGTTTCTGTGGAAGTTTAAAAGTGATCTACAGTAAAAACATGAGCGTGACCATCACTGGTGAAGTTCTGGCTGTCTCTGGAAGCATTCGGATTCAATCAAACCCCACTGGTATGAAGCTATTGTATCACAGAAAGCAGCACCTCCCTGTTTCCCATTGCTCTTGAGAAGGCAGCGGGCCTACAGAGTGTGGGATAGTGGTCCCATGGGCAGCCTGTCTGATTTCACTCTAGTTAAGACAGTCTTGAGCATCTCCCGGGACATGTGTGAGACCTGCCCAGGGTTATGCACCAGTTCAGAGGGTTTTAGAGGCCACTGAGCTGAGTAAACACAGGAAAGACTTGGCCAGTTAGGATGGGGCATCAGGGACCGTTCTAGGGAAACCCTGACACACGGTCACCCTGCTGGACATATAGAGGAAACAGCCACATTGCATACAGGGGTGAATCCTTGCCTTACCATAGACCAGGGGGAATCTATACCAGGCAGGAAACTGGGGAGCAGGACCTTGCATGGGGCTACCAGTGTGGCCCTGATTCCTTTGGGGCCTCCTTTATGCTTGTTTTCCTTCCTTGCCTCTCTCTGTGTGCTCACGCAGCTTTTGTAGACTCTTATCTCCACGGCTTTCTGTTCTGATGTATGTGGCTGATGGTTTCTGTTGTCATCTCCCTGGAGATGTCATCTTTCCTGTTCTCAGTCACAGCCAGCCATTAGTCAGCAGAGCTCTGGGACAGCCTAACAGAATCAGTGTCCTTGGGCTGGCCCTCCAGCCTCAGTTTCCCCTCCAGTAAAATGAGTGGTTAAGGGAGCCAGCCCATGGAGAGATGAACCCAGTTTGGCGCAGGCACGGACTCCATCGACCACAAAGGGTAAACTTACGTAGGGTAAACTGAGGCAGGGACACATCCATCTCCGTGGGGATCTTCAGAGACAACGTGGCCACACAGCACCCTCTGCCCACAGGCACTCCAGGCCTCTCCTCCCCTAAAGGCCTCTCTTGTCATACATCTGTGACTCTGTGGTCCAACTGCAGTGTCTGCTCAGAATGCAAAGATCTCAGCATGGAAAAACAAGTCTTAGCCCAAGAAGATGAGGGTGAATTTGCATCAGCAGGAAGTTCCAGGAGGGAGGGTCTGGGACAGGGTCACTGCTGTGCTTCTGGCGTTTGGCACAGTGCCCAGCAGATGGTACTCACCTACCCACACATTCTTTACACACACACACACACACACACACACACGCACGCACGCACACACACATACCGCAAGCATACACTCATGCACGCACACACACCCACACACCCATACCACACCACATATACTCTTTGTTGTTGTTGTTTTTTAAAGAGGCTGTGAGGCACTGGCAAGGTCTGCCGTTCTGATGCCAATGCTGTTTTCACAGTCAGAGGAAGTGGCTGCTACAAAACATCTCATCTCATGCTCCAAGGGGACCACCTGGCATGGAGGTCCCATGACCCACAGCGGCCCAGACGGAGCTCCTTCCTGGCAGGCAGAGGATGACCCTAGGGAGGCAGAAGCTGAACTTGGGCCCTGTCTATCTCATTCTTGCATTTGGAAGAGTAGCTGCCGTCCCTGCTGGCTAGTCCCTCAGCCTGTGTGTGCACAGCTCTTTCTGGACTCCTGGTAGCGGGGTCATATGGATGCTAGGGTTCAGAGGCTGTGTCTCAGGGCCACTTATCCAGTATCCATCCACCCTATCAAGGGATGGGAGCTCAGGGTGACCCCTTAGGTTGGTGTAGAATGAGAACCCAACTCAGGTTTGCAATCCCAGAAGGCTTTCTGTGGACTCTGGGCCTCAGCAGTGGCTCTGGAACTAGGTGACAAAAGTGTTCCCCTGATGCTACCTGACTCCACAATAAAGATGCCTCCTTGATGCCACCTTGACCCCAAGATCTACTGCCATATCTGGGCTGATTTTTGTATTAATCCCTGCTGGGGTAGCAATGATATAATCCCTGGATTCCTGGAAAAGAATCGGGTCCAGAGAAGTATAGGAGTGGCTCACACAGGACACAGCTCACTGGGACAGGGCCACCAGGCTTCTACCACTTGAAGCCAAATCAGGGACGGGAAGGTGTTCTTCCTACCACATCACTGTGTCCCAGACTCCTGTTCATCTGCTGAGCCCAGCATGGCAGAGCCCTGGGGTGGGAGGGGGCAGTGAGGGAGGGGGCGGCTGCCCAGGGTCCTGGTTCCAGCTTCCTGAGACTTGGGTGAGGAGAAGGGTGGGGGCGGCTGTAGTTACCCTCCAAGGCATCAACGATTAGACACATAGTTGCATAGGAACAGTGCAGACATAGTGGATGATCTGGACGTCAGGTTCACTAGAGGGGAACTGCCTCTGTCAGGCTACTGTCCCCCCACATAGGCTCATGTATGCTGCACTCCCTGGCCATCTGTGGCTCCCAGACACCCACCATAAAGAGCCCCTCACCCAAACTTGTTTCAGTCTCTAGTGTTACCATCTTTGAACCATGAGACACCACAGGGCACATCGTGTGGCAACCAAGGGTGTGTGGCCCCTCACTCAAGACAGGAACTTTGTCCCCTTCCCAGGGCCCAGGCTGGCCCTTGTCCTATTTCGACTAACATGACCAGGAGGAAGTGACATCCTGAAAGTCTGGGCCTTGGAGCTTTGCTCTGAGTCTCTGCTATCATGTAGAGGGAGAGGAGTAGAGGGCACTGAGACTCCCCAAAATGCCTCCCAGGGGTTGAACTCAAAATCCAATTGCCAATGAAAGCAGTCCCCATGAGTGGGTAGGCAAGAGCAGAAGGAGCCCCAAACTGCAGAGGACAAGAAGATGCAGATGGCTGTACTGTGTCTCTGTGGCAGCTCCCTGCCCGACATCTCTGACGGCGAAGGGCAGTGCCCACTCTGAGACCCTTCCTCTGGTGTGTGAGGACGGATGAGTGCTGAGGAGGACCCAGTGCCCACTGCTACTTCAAAGAGCTGGAGATTAGAGTTGGCCCCAGTGGCAGGATCACACACAGGTGTCAGGATCAAGGGTCAGGCTGAGCACAGGGCCCTCTTCCTGTGTGTTCTTTATAGACAGAGTCTTTGGCTCCCGGCTCAGCTTTCCTAACAGGCTTTGTGTAGCTATCTAATGAAGGCCTCTGCCCACTCAGCTGCTGGGCACCCTGTGGACCCTGCAACAGCCTCTGGCAGAGTGTACAGAGGCAGGTATAGCGATCTCATCTCCAGGGTCCTGTCCCCAGCGGGAGCTGGGTACAGATACATGTACCACTGTTGAGTTCGGTACCCATGCCCACACACAGCTCCAAGTGGTCTGTGGTACAGAGTCCTAGGCTTCTCCAGTGGGGACATCCACTCTCAGGCCATGACATCTTTGTTCAAATCTCCTAAGTCTCACCAAGGAGTATGCGCCATTAAACAATTTTTAAAAATCATCTATCCCTCTGCCATCTATGCATCTATCAATTCTCTCTCTCTCTCTCTCTCTCTCTCTCTCTCTCTCTCTCTCTCTCTCTCTCATCCATTCATTGATCATCTGTGTAATGTATGCCCTCTTTGCTATCCTTCAACCTATCTACCTCACATACAGAAGACACACATTCTAGTGTGTATTAACACCAAATTCATGTCTACAGGATGGCCCATACTGCTCATTTAGCAGTCGTGTGCCCTCGCCTTCTAGCCCAGAGAATTTGAAATTCACCACCCAGCCTCTCTTCTCTACCACTGTGTCCTTCCTAGCAATCATCATAGCCCAAACAACAGCCTTAGAGAGCTGGGGACAAAGGTACACAGGGCAGGGAGGAAGAGCAGTCCCACCCTGGAGCCCTGGGAGGGGCTGATCATACTGCAGGTTCTAGAATAGATGTGACCTGAGCTGGCTTCAGAAGAGCTTGTCCACGATGAAAGCAGTGCTAAGAGGAAAGTTCATAGCACTAAGTGCCCACTTAAAGAAAACGGAGAATGCATACATTGGGGACTTAACAGCA